>NC_090735.1:8519881-8529812 GCF_036898095.1 Palaemon carinicauda
TCATAGTAGAAGGTCTTTTTAGCAACCAACACGAAGAAAAAAATAAAATAAAAGACAAATTTATACATCGAAATAAAAGCGTAGGAAACTATTGTAACCATTTCTTCTCGAGGAAAATAATATATTTTGCAAGAAAATTCTGTTTTGTTAGGATGGAAAATCAAATTAGGGTAACGAGATTTGACTTAAGGGTTTCCCAGAAGTGGCCAACAATAGACTTGGTTCTTATTATGTTAGTAAGAGCATATTCTGGAATCCTCCAATGGCTAGAAAACTGCTATTATTTATGCCATTCATCTTTGATGTAGGAAATGCTTCTATGAAATTGATATATATAAAAAAAAAATTACTTTCAAACTTCTATTTTCGAAATAATGCGGTGTTCTTACTGTAACGCACGTGTCATTTTTGCTCTCAACCGTTAGTATATTATTATTATTATTATTATTATTATTATTATTATTATTATTATTATTATTATTATTATTATTATCATAAAAATAATAATTATTATTACTTGTATTCTTATTATTATGATCATTATCATTATTATTATTATTGTTATTAATATTATTATTATAAAAATAATAATTATTATTATTTTTATTTTTATTATCATCATCATTATCATTATCATTATAATTATCATTATTATTATTACTATTATTATCATAAAAACAGTCATTATTATTTCTATTTTCATTATCATCATTATTATTATTATTATTAGTATTATTAATTATTATTATTATCATTATTATTACTATTATTATCAACTCGGCTTTCTGTTAGTACCTAAGAGCTACTTTACGACATAAGTGAAACATGCAATGGCAAGCTTAAACAGGTTTTCCTATTATCAGTGGGAGAGAGAGAAAGAAAAAAAACAATAGCATCACTGTGTATGAGTGTGAATGCAATACACGTACGTTGCACTACAAAACAAGATAACTTTTTGGCTCCATTTGAATAGCGTGAACTTGAAAACAACGAGAGTTCGTGACACTAAGAAAAGAATATAGAGATAACGAAGGTTAATTGCTGACAGAATAAGAGGATTGAATTTAAAGCTTCTTAAGTATTACATCAGTTCGTCTGTACTTTCACTTGGAAAGAACATATTATTTCTGAAGATCTTAAAACCTTGAAATTCTGAAGTCCTTTGGGATGTGTGTGTTTGTGTGTGTGTGTGTGTGTGTGTGCGTGTGTGTGCGTGTGTGTGTGTAACTTTATGTGTGTAAGTTTGTGTGTGTATGTAAATTTGTGCGTGTATTTGTTTTTGTGTGTGTTTGTTTGTGCGTATATAATTGTTTGTGTATGTGTGTCTTTGTGTGCGTATTTTGCCTCTGGTTATGCGTATATGCTGGATCGAAAGGTCATAAAAATCTTACGCATAAAAATTTTGCCAGTTTATTTGCGTGCTTATAGAATGCACATATTAAAAAATTGTACCTTCACTATCAATAATTCTGTATAGAAACTGAAAAAAAAAATTATCGATTAATATCTTAAGATTAAATTATTTTTGGTGAAAATAACTAAAAATAATTACTCAATAAACATGCTAAATATTGACATTAAAGGAAGGCTTCCACTGTCATCATGTACATTATTACCTCCGCCAGGAGGTTATGTTTTCGGTTCGGTTTGTTTGTTTGTTTGTTTGTTTGTTTGTTTGTTTCTCTGTTTGTCTGTCTGTCTGTGGACAACGTAGAGGCCACATTTCTACACGGAATCACTTCAAACTTGGCCAAGTAGTTCCCCAATGTGTATGGAAGAACTGATTAAATTTTGGTCAAGGTCACCCCAAGGTCAAGGTCACAGGGGTCACTGGTGTCACTATGACATAAGTGGCCATATCAAGAGACAGAAATAAAGCACTGACTTTTGCATAAGCCAACAGGGAAGTCCTAGTCCAGGCGCAACCCATGGGTGATGTTCAAATTTATAAAGGTCAAAGGTCAAGGTCATATTGGTGCATTATATCAATGTCATATTAAGTATCAGTGGCAAATGAACAAAGATCACTTGAAGGTCAAAAGTCAAGCAGGTCACTTGAAGGTCAAGGTCACGTGAAGGTCAAGGTCACGTGAAGGTCAAGGTCACCTGAAGGTCAAGTACATTTGAAGATCAAGGTCACTTGAAGCCAAGGTCATGTGAAGGTCAAGGTCACGTGAAGGTCAAGGTCACTTGAAGGTCACGTGAAGGTCAAGGTCATGTGAAGGTCGAAGTCACATCAATTCATGATTCTAGGACATATGGCGCTCTAGGTCACCTTGGCGGAGGTATGTCCTCTACGAGGACCATGTCCGCGTTCAGGACTTGCTCACTTGTTTCTTTATGTAAATCATACATAGAAAATAAATGAATACTTTACAATAATTATACATTGAATCTTTATTATTATTATTATCATTATTATTATTATTTCTAAATGCTAAGCTACAACCCTAGTTGGAAAAGTATGATGCTATACGCCCAGGGGCCCCAACAGGGAAAATAGCCCAGTGAGGAAAGGAAAAAGGGAAATATAGAATATTTTAAGAATAGTAACATCAAAATAAATATTTCCTATATAAACTATAAAAATTTTAACAAAACAAGAGGAAGAGAAACTAGATAGAACAGTGTGCCCGAGTGTACCCTCAAGCAAGAGAACTCTAACCCAAGACAGTGGAAGACCATGGTATAGAGGCTATGGCACTGCCCAAGTCTAGTGAACAATGGTTTGATTTTGGAGTGTCCTTCTCCTAGAAGCGCTGCTTACCACAGCTGAAGAGTCTATTCTACCTTTACTATACTATACGTAAATTCTAACACAAGAGACCGTAATTTGACCTTACTTTGTTATCATCTTTTACAGGTTGGTGACTTCTGTTTTTAAAACGGTAGAGGCCTGGCAAAATTTATTCCAGGAATTTTACATTTTTTCTACGGCAAATATTTAACAGTGGATCTTTTAACGGTGAACAGTACGTAAAAAAGATGGTGATTCCAAAAAAATTCTTAAGAATTTGAGAAATATATGTTCCAAAATTAGAAGGATATATACATTATTATCTCTCTCTCTCTCTCTCTCTCTCTCTCTCTCTCTCTCTCTCTCTCTCTCTCTCTCTCTCTCCTCTCTCTCTCTCTCTCTCTCTCAGAATTTGTATTTTCAAATAGGATATACTGTAAATATTATCTCTCTCTCTCTCTCTCTCTCTCTCTCTCTCTCTCTCTCTCTCTCTCTCTCTCTCTCTCTCTCTCTCTCTCTCTCTCTCTAAGAATTTGTATTTTTTTGGTGAAATGTAATAACTTGAATGAAGAAATATATGTTCCAAAAATAGGATATACTGTACATATTTCTCTCTCTCTCTCTCTCTCTCTCTCTCTCTCTCTCTCTCTCTCTCTCTCTCTCTCTCTCTCTCTCTCTCTCTCTCTCTCTCTCTCTTAGAATTTGTATTTTTTTTGGTGAAATGTAATAACTTACATGAAGAAATATGTTACAAAAATAGGATATACTGTAAATATTATCTCTCTCTCTCTCTCTCTCTCTCTCTCTCTCTCTCTCTCTCTCTCTCTCTCTCTCTCTCTCTCTCTCTCTCTCTCTCTCTCTCTCTCTCTTAAAAACAAAACTGGCAAAGATTTCTTTTAAAACCGACCGGTATTCAAAGCGATTTTCATGATGAGAGCATATGAAGGACGTCTGGTTTTCATAAAACATTATGAAAATGAAAATTTGTGTTTTAAGCAAAGAAGAAAATAGCAGAGGGCTGAGTCCAATGAAATTGCAGTTGAATGAATTTGAGAAGATTTTCATTGCTTGGAAAACAGGGAATAATTTCCTTTGGTTTTAGCTTAATGAAAATAGAGAATTAAAAAGGGAAGTATTTTATATATTCATGCGAGAAGCTTAAAGATATAAGAGGAGTAAAAAAAAAATGGGAACGTGTAAAGAGGGAAAAATCTTTTGTGAGTTTGAGTCTGTTTATGACTGGGTTAAAAGATGGAATAATAGTGAATGTTGCGGAAGATTTGAATGCAAAAGTATGTAGTATAAAAGTGGAATAATTGGTACGTAATGGGTGCCTAAAAGGTTTAAAGGTCGCTTATGAATGGCAGATGTAAAGGACAGTGACAACGCCCTAGCAAGACAATGACCTGGCCTCGAGGTAACATCCTTGCCTGGTGACTGCCAGACTGGGGTTCAAGTCCCGCTCAAACTCGTTAGATCCTTTGCTATCGCCTGGCCCTCCTTGTTCCTAATTTGGGTGGAGAGGGGGCTTGGGCGCTGAATGGCAGAGGCAAGGGACAGTGACATTTCCTTATCAAGCAGGACAATGCCATAGAGACTGACCATATATCCATATGATAAACGTCCAAGCCCCCTCTTCATCCAAGCTAGGACCAAGGAGGGTTAGGCAATGGCTGCTGAAGACTCAGCAGGTGGACATATAGGCTCCCCCCAAACACCCCATACTTAGCTCACAAGGATGTTGAGGTTGCAGAGACCTAAGGAAGTAATGAGTTTGAGCGGGATTCGATCCCCAGTCTGACGTTCACCAGTCAGAAATATAGGGAATTAATATACGAATATTAAAGTAGGATTGTGAAAGTTAGATTTTGTGATTTAATGAATGTGAGAGTACGAAAAGTATTGTAGAAAGGAATGTTTGATTTAAACTTGGCTTCAGCAAAGAGTAATTGAACAGTAAGTTATTTGAAGTGGGAGTCTGGAGATTGTAGCTATACTATCAAAATAAAGAATTTTCATGAAAAAAAAAATTAGAAGGAAATAAAGAAATAAATAAACGATATTAAAAGTAATTAACAATTAATCAAATATCTTAAGGACAGTAACAACATCAAAACAGATATTTCATATATATACTATAAAAAGAGGCTTATGTCAGCCTGTTCAACATAAAAACATTTGCTGCAAGTTTGAACTTTGGTCGTTGCATCCTCACCATCCTTGTGAGCTAAGGATGGGAGGTTTGGGATAGCCTATAGTTATATCTGATGAGTCATCAGCAGCCATTGGCAGGCCCTACTTGGTCTTAGCATGGGTGGAGAAGGGACTTAGGCGCTGATCATATGCAATATGAATAGCCTCTAGGGCATTGTCCTGCTTGATAGGGCTATGTCACTGTCCATTGCCTCTGCCTTTCATGAGCGGCTTTAAACCTTTAAGCTAATAAGTGTCCATCATAGCCGACAGTGATATCTGAAGTTCCTCAGTAGATAATAATTGTAGGATGAGGAGTTCTCGAAATGCTCCTCTCCTACAGTGTGCAATCCTATGGCTTATTAGAATATGATAGTGAAAAGGATACAAAGATCCTAGAGAAGGTAAACAGATTATAAGTTTATATAGGATACAGAAAATCCAATTTATTATCCAATTACGGAAAGTTAACACATCTCCCTTACCAGCAATGATGACTTATAAAAGCAATAGATATTATCAATATGGGCATTGAGCAACTTACTGTATATCTAGTCAAATCTGTAACATATAAATGATTTCCAAAGGAGTTGGCTTAATTGCTTTATACAAATATGTTCAACAACAACAACAACAATAACAACAACAACAAATGAAGCCATTTCTAGTCCGTTGCAGGACAAGGGCTCAGAGATGTCAAATCATGTCTGAGATTTGGACAGTTTTCATCACAACGCTGGTCGGTGCGGATTGGTGATTGTGGGAGATTTTTCTCCTGATCGCTCACAGCAAACCAACATAGTATGGGTAGCCCTATTAATACGGGTTTGCTGATCAAGGCGATACGCAAACTCTTTCACCACGTTAAGATATCCCCACTCGGAAAAAGGATATAAATATCTATCTATCTATCTATCTATCTATCTATCTATATATATATATATATATATATATATATATATATATATATATATGTGTGTGTGTGTATATATATTTATATACATATGTATATATATATTTATATATATATATATTTATAAATATATATATATATATATATATATATATATATATATATTTATATATATATATATATATATTCATATACATATAAATATATATATATATATACATATATATATGTATATATTTATATATATATGTATATATATTTATATACATATAAATATATATATATATATATATATATATATATATATATATATATATATATATCTTTATATATATATATATATATATATATATATATATATTTATTTATATATACATATATATGTATATATATATATATATATATATATATATATATATATATATATGTGTGTGTGTATATATATACATATATATATATATATATATATATATATATATATATATATATATATATATATATATATATATACATACATATGCAAATTATATATATACATATATATAAAACAATAATATTAATAAAAACAACAACAACAACAACAACAATAATAATAATAATAATAATAATAATAATAATAATAAAAATAACAATAATAACAATATTATATAATACAGATAAAAAGAAAATGTGCATGTACGTGTGCATTTAAGTTTAAGGGCATACTGGAAAAAAAGTAATAGAAACATATTTTCACACTAGAATCAGTGAGAAATACAGGAACGAGACAATACATTACCAAGAATATGCATGTAAAAAAAAAAAAAAATACGCATCTTAATTACATAAAAAAAAAAAAAAAAAAAAACCGAATCTCAATTTAAATCAGGGTTGTACGATCTACGGTCGCCACATGAGGTTCCCTGTTTTCACTTTCATATTCAAATGCTTCGTCAGTAGGTTCTCCGTCTAGAAAGATGAGCTCGGGCAAGAGACCATATAATGATTTCTATTACAGGAAATCCCACGAAGGTTTTAATTAAGATTTTAAATTCGTGTGTTTTGTTCTATTTCTTGTTTTTTGTCATGTTAACCTTACTTCTAACGTCGCGTTTTTAACGGTTTCATAAAGAAGTACATAAACAAACAAGCGAAACGGATAAGAGAAATAAATACGTTAAATTAGAAAACTCTTCAGTTCAGCTGGGCTCCAGAAGGCGCTAGAAAGAGTTGGAACACTCAGGCCTACATGGCTGAGGATTATGAAGCGCGAAGTAGATGATGATGAATGGAGAAGTATTGCATTCAAAGCTCAAGATAGGTACGACTGGCGAAATCTAACCGAGGCCCTTTGCGTCAATAGGCGTAAGAGGAGATGATGATGATGAGATAATGAATAATTCGATTAACAAATACTTGGACAAGTGAGAAAATAAAGTAAAGTAGAAGAATATAAAGCAAGTGTAGATAGCCAACAGAGGGGCTTTTGCAAACACTTCATTAATGCCTACAGTGATCCACCTTATGTGCACTTTCAGTAGAAAACCAAGCAATCTTTTTCTTTTTTTATTATGTCACAACACACACACACACACACACACACACACACATATATATATATATATATATATATATATATATATATATATATATATATATATATATATATACACATATACCAAAGGCACTTCCCCCAATTTTGGGGGGTAGCCGACATCAACAAGAACAAAACAAAAAAGGGGATCTCTACTCTCTACGTTCCTCCAGCCTAACCAGGGACTCGGCCGAGTTCAGCTGGTACTGCTAGGGTGCCACAGCCCAACCTCCCACATTTCCACCACAGATGAAGCTTCATACTGCTGAGTCCCCTACTGCTATTACCTCCGCAGTCATCTAAGGCACCGGAGGAAGCAGCAGGGCCTACCGGAACTGCGTTACAATCGCTCGCCATTCATTCCTATTTCTAGCACGCTCTCTTGCCTCTCTCACATCTATCCTCCTATCACCCAGAGCTTTCTTCACACCATCCATCCACCCAAACCTTGGCCTTCCTCTTGTACTTCTCCCATCAACTCTTGCATTCATCACCTTCTTTAGCAGACAGCCATTCTCCATTCTCTCAACATGGCCAAACCACCTCAACACATTCATATCCACTCTAGCCGCTAACTCATTTCTTACACCCGTTCTCACCCTCACCACTTCGTTCCTGACCCTATCTACTCGAGATACACCAGCCATACTCCTCAGACACTTCATCTCAAACACATTCAATTTCTGTCTCTCCATCACTTTCATTCCCCACAACTCCGATCCATACATCACAGTTGGTACAATCACTTTCTCATATAGAACTCTCTTTACATTCATGCCCAACCCTCTATTTTTTACTACTCCCTTAACTGCCCCCAACACTTTGCAACCTTTATTGAATCTCTGACGTACATCTGCTTCCACTCCACCATTTGCTGCAACAACAGACCCCAAGTACTTAAAGTGATCCACCTCCTCAAGTAACTCTCCATTCAACATGACATTCAACCTTGCACCTCCTTCCCTTCTCGTACATCTCATAACCTTACTCTTACCCACATTAACTCTCAACTTCCTTCTCTCACACACCCTTCCAAATTTTGTCACTAGTCGGTCAAGCTTCTCTTCTGTGTCTGCTACCAGTACAGTATCATCCGCAAACAGCAACTGATTTACCTCCCATTCCTGATCATTCTCGTCTCCCAGATTTTAATCCTCGTCCAAGCACTCGAGCATTCACCTCTCTCACCACTCCATCAACATACAAGTTAAACAACCACGGCGACATCATACATCCCTGTCTCAGTCCCACTCTCACCGGAAACCAATCGCTCACTTCATTTCCTATTCTAACACATGCTTTACTACCTTTGTAGAAACTTTTCACTGCTTGCAACAACCTTCCACCAACTCCATATAACCTCATCACATTCCACATTGCTTCCCTATCAACTCTATCATATGCTTTCTCCAGATCCATAAACGCAACATACACCTCCTTACCTTTTGCTAAATATTTCTCGCATATCTGCCAAACTATAAAAATCTGATTCATACAACCCCTACCTCTTCTAAAACCACCCTGTACTTCCAAGATTGCATTCTCTGTTTTATCCTTAATCCTATTAATCAGTACTCTACCATACACTTTTCCAACTACACTCAACAAACTAATACCTCTTGAATTACAACACTCATGCACATCTCCCTTACCCTTATATAGTGGTACAATACATGCACAGACCCAATCTACTGGTACCATTGACAACACAAAACACACATTAAACAATCTCACCAACCATTCAATTACAGTCACACCCCCTTCCTTCAACATCTCAGCTTTCACACCATCCATACCAGATGCTTTTCCTACTCTCGTTTCATCTAGTGCTCTCCTCACTTCCTCTATTGTAATCTCTCTCTCATTCTCATCTCCCATCACTGGCACCTCAACACCTGGAACAACAATTATATCTGCCTCCCTATCATCCTCAACATTCAGCAAACTTTCAAAATATTCCGCCCACCTTTTCCTTGCCTCCTCTCCTTTTAACAACCTTCCATTTCCATCTTTCACTGTCTCTTCAATTCTTGCGCCGGCCTTTCTTACTCTCTTCACTTCTTTCCAAAACTTCTTCTTATTCTCTTCATATGACTGACCCAGTCCCTGACATTGATATATATAAATATAAATATATATAAAATATATATATATATATATATATATATATATATATATATATATATATATATATATATATATATATATATGTACAGTATATATATACATATATATATACATATATATACACACATATACATATATATATATATATATATATATATATATATATAAATATATATATATATATATATATATATATATATATATATATATATATATATATATATATATATTTATTTATTACTAAAATAAGAGTATATATCAATGTGTACAATATGTAAACAAGAAAATACACGAATAAATAAACGCACAAAATAACATAGATGAATAAATAAATGAACGAGTACATAGATTAATGAATATAGAAATGCATACAAAACAGATACACAAA
>NC_090735.1:8535312-8542812 GCF_036898095.1 Palaemon carinicauda
ATCGCATACCAAAGCAAAAGCACAACTTTGAGATCGCATACCAAAGCAAAAGCACAACTTTGAGATTGCATACCAAAGCAAAAGCATAACTTTGAGATCGCATACCTAAGGAAAAGCACAACTTTGAGATCGCATACCAAAGGAAAAGCGCAACTTTGAGATCGCATACCTAAGGAAAAGCACAACTTTGAGATCCCATACCAAAGCAAAAGCATAACTTTGAGATCGCATACCTAAGGAAAAGCACAACTTTGAGATCGCATACCAAAGGAAAAGCGCAACTTTGAGATCGCACACCTAAGGAAAAGCACAACTTTGAGATCGCATACCAAAGGAAAAGCGCAACTTTGAGATCGCATACCAAAGGAAAAGCGCAACTTTGAGATCGCATACCAAAGGAAAAGCGCAACTTTGAGATCGCATACCAAAGCAAAAGCACAACTTTGAGATCGCATACCTAAGGAAAAGCGCAACTTTGAGATCGCATACCTAAGGAAAAGCACAACTTTGAGATCGCATACCAAAGCAAAAGCACAACTTTGAGATCGCATACCAAAGCAAAAGCACAACTTTGAGATTGCATACCAAAGCAAAAGCATAACTTTGAGATCGCATACCTAAGGAAAAGCACAACTTTGAGATCGCATACCAAAGGAAAAGCGCAACTTTGAGATCGCATACCTAAGGAAAAGCACAACTTTGAGATCCCATACCAAAGCAAAAGCATAACTTTGAGATCGCATACCTAAGGAAAAGCACAACTTTGAGATCGCATACCAAAGCAAAAGCACAACTTTGAGATCCAATACCAAAGCAAAAGCACAACTTTGAGATTGCATACCTAAACAAAAGCACTACCTTGAGATCACATACCTAAGGAAAAGCATGACTTTGAGATCGCATATCTAAGAAAAAGCACGACTTTGAGATCGCATACCAAAGCAAAAGCACAACTTTGAGATCGCATACCTAAGGAAAAGCGCAACTTTGAAATCGCATACCTAAGGAAAAGCACAACTTTGAGATCGCATACCAAAGCAAAAGCACAACTTTGAGATCGCATACCAAAGCAAAAGCACAACTTTGAGATTGCATACCAAAGCAAAAGCATAACTTTGAGATCGCATACCTAAGGAAAAGCACAACTTTGAGATCGCATACCAAAGGAAAAGCGCAACTTTGAGATCGCACACCTAAGGAAAAGCACAACTTTGAGATCGCATACCAAAGCAAAAGCACAACTTTGAGATCGCATACCAAAGGCAAAGCGCAACTTTGAGATCGCATACCAAAGCAAAATCCCAACTTTGAGATCGCATACCAAAGCAAAAGCACAACTTTGAGATCACATACCAAAGCAAAATCCCAACTTTGAGATCGCATACCAAAGCAAAAGCACAACTTTGAGATTGCATACCAAAGGAAAAGCACAACTTTGAGATTGCATACCAAAGCAAAATCCCAACTTTAAGATCGCATACCAAAGCAAAAGCACAACTTTGAGATTGCATACCAAAGCAAAAGCACAACTTTGAGATCGCATACCAAAGGAAAAGCGCAACTTTGAGATCGCATACCAAAGCAAAAGCACAACTTTGAGATCGCATACCTAAGGAAAAGCACAACTTTAAGATCGCATACCTAAGGAAAAGCACAACTTTGAGATCGCATACCAAAGCAAAATCCCAACTTTGAGATCGCATACCAAAGCAAAAGCACAACTTTGAGATTGCATACCAAAGCAAAAGCACAACTTTGAGATCGCATACCTAAGGAAAAGCACAACTTTGAGATCGCATACCAAAGCAAAAGCACAACTTTGAGATCGCATACCTAAGGAAAAGCACAACTTTGAGATCGCATACCAAAGCAAAAGCGCAACTTTGAGATCGCATACCAAAGCAAAAGCGCAACTTTGAGATCGCATACCAAAGGAAAAGCGCAACTTTGAGATCGTATACCTAAGAAAAAGCGCGACTTTGAGATCGCATACCAAAGCAAAAGCGCAACTTTGAGATCGCATACCAAAGGAAAAGAGCAACTTTGAGATCGCATACCAAAGGAAAAGCGCAACTTTGAGATCGCATACCAAAGGAAAAGCGCAACTTTGAGATCGCATACCTAAGAAAAAGCACGACTTTGAGATCGCATGCCAAAGCAAAAGCGCAACTTTGAGATCGCATAACAAAGGAAAAGCGCAACTTTAAGATCGCATACCAAAGGAAAAGCGCAACTTTGAGATCGCATACCTAAGAAAAAGCACGACTTTGAGATCGCATACCAAAGCAAAAGCGCAACTTTGAGATCGCATACAAAAGGAAAAGCGCAACTTTGAGATCGCATACCAAAGGAAAAGCGCAACTTTGAGATCGCATACCTAAGAAAAAGCACGACTTTAAGATCGCATACCAAAGGAAAAGCGCAACTTTGAGATCGCATACCAAAGGAAAAGCGCAACTTTGAGATCGCATACCAAAGGAAAAGCGCAACTTTGAGATCGCATACCTAAGAAAAAGCACGACTTTGAGATCGCATACCAAAGGAAAAGCGCAACTTTGAGATCGCATACAAAAGGAAAAGCGCAACTTTGAGATCGCATACCAAAGGAAAAGCGCAACTTTGAGATCGCATACCTAAGAAAAAGCACGACTTTGAGATCGCATACCAAAGGAAAAGCGCAACTTTGAGATCGCATACAAAAGGAAAAGCGCAACTTTGAGATCGCATACCAAAGGAAAAGCGCAACTTTGAGATCGCATACCAAAGGAAAAGCGCAACTTTGAGATCGCATACCTAAGAAAAAGCACGACTTTGAGATCGCATACCAAAGGAAAAGCGCAACTTTGAGATCGCATACAAAAGGAAAAGCGCAACTTTGAGATCGCATACCAAAGGAAAAGCGCAACTTTGAGATCGCATACCAAAGCAAAAGCGCAACTTTGAGATCGCATACAAAAGGAAAAGCGCAACTTTGAGATCGCATACCAAAGGAAAAGCGCAACTTTGAGATCGCATACCTAAGAAAAAGCACGACTTTAAGATCGCATACCAAAGGAAAAGCGCAACTTTGAGATCGCATACCAAAGGAAAAGCGCAACTTTGAGATCGCATACCAAAGGAAAAGCGCAACTTTGAGATCGCATACCTAAGAAAAAGCACGACTTTGAGATCGCATACCAAAGGAAAAGCGCAACTTTGAGATCGCATACCAAAGGAAAAGCGCAACTTTGAGATTGCATACCTAAGAAAAAGCACGACTTTGAGATCGCATGCCAAAGCAAAAGCGCAACTTTGAGATCGCATAACAAAGGAAAAGCGCAACTTTAAGATCGCATACCAAAGGAAAAGCGCAACTTTGAGATCGCATACCTAAGAAAAAGCACGACTTTGAGATCGCATACCAAAGCAAAAGCGCAACTTTGAGATCGCATACAAAAGGAAAAGCGCAACTTTGAGATCGCATACCAAAGGAAAAGCGCAACTTTGAGATCGCATACCTAAGAAAAAGCACGACTTTAAGATCGCATACCAAAGGAAAAGCGCAACTTTGAGATCGCATACCAAAGGAAAAGCGCAACTTTGAGATTGCATACCTAAGAAAAAGCACGACTTTGAGATCGCATGCCAAAGCAAAAGCGCAACTTTGAGATCGCATAACAAAGGAAAAGCGCAACTTTAAGATCGCATACCAAAGGAAAAGCGCAACTTTGAGATCGCATACCTAAGAAAAAGCACGACTTTGAGATCGCATACCAAAGCAAAAGCGCAACTTTGAGATCGCATACAAAAGGAAAAGCGCAACTTTGAGATCGCATACCAAAGGAAAAGCGCAACTTTGAGATCGCATACCTAAGAAAAAGCACGACTTTAAGATCGCATACCAAAGGAAAAGCGCAACTTTGAGATCGCATACCAAAGGAAAAGCGCAACTTTGAGATCGCATACAAAAGGAAAAGCGCAACTTTGAGATCGCATACCAAAGGAAAAGCGCAACTTTGAGATCGCATACCTAAGAAAAAGCACGACTTTAAGATCGCATACCAAAGGAAAAGCGCAACTTTGAGATCGCATACCTAAGAAAAAGCACGACTTTAAGATCGCATACCAAAGGAAAAGCGCAACTTTGAGATCGCATACCAAAGCAAAAGCGCAACTTTGAGATCGCATACAAAAGGAAAAGCGCAACTTTGAGATCGCATACCAAAGGAAAAGCGCAACTTTGAGATCGCATACCTAAGAAAAAGCACGACTTTAAGATCGCATACCAAAGGAAAAGCGCAACTTTAAGATCGCATACCAAAGGAAAAGCGCAACTTTGAGATCGCATACCTAAGAAAAAGCACGACTTTGAGATCGCATACCAAAGCAAAAGCGCAACTTTGAGATCGCATACCAAAGGAAAAGCGCAACTTTGAGATCGCAGAGCAAAGCAAAAGCACAACTTTGAGATCGCATACCAAAGGAAAAGCGCAACTTTGAGATCGCATACCTAAGAAAAAGCACGACTTTGAGATCGCATACCAAAGCAAGAGCGCAACTTTGAGATCGCATACCAAAGGAAAAGCGCAACTTTGAGATCGCATACTTAAGAAAAAGCACGACTTTGAGATCGCATACCAAAGGAAAAGCGCAACTTTGAGATCGCACACCAAAGGAAAAGCGCAACTTTGAGATCGCATAGCAAAGCAAAAGCACAACTTTGAGATCGCATACCAAAGGAAAAGCGCAACTTTGAGATTGCATACCTAAGAAAAAGCGCAACTTTGAGATCGCATACCTAAGAAAAAGCACGACTTTGAGATCGCATAGCAAAGCAAAAGCACATCTTTGAGATCGCATACCAAAGGAAAAGCGCAACTTTGAGATTGCATACCTAAGAAAAAGCGCAACTTTGAGATCGCATACCAAAGGAAAAGCGCAACTTTGAGATCGCATAGCAAAGCAAAAGCACAACTTTGAGATCGCATACCAAAGGAAAAGCGCAACTTTGAGATCGCATACCTAAGAAAAAGCGCAACTTTGAGATCGCATACCAAAGCAAGAGCACAACTTTGAGATCGCATACCAAAGGAAAAGCGCAACTTTGAGATCGCATACCTAAGAAAAAGCACGACTTTGAGATCGCATAGCAAAGCAAAAGCACAACTTTGAGATCGCATACCAAAGGAAAAGCGCAACTTTGAGATCGCACACCAAAGGAAAAGCGCAACTTTGAGATCGCATAGCAAAGCAAAAGCACAACTTTGAGATCGCATACCAAAGGAAAAGCGCAACTTTGAGATCGCATACCTAAGAAAAAGCACGACTTTGAGATCGCATAGCAAAGCAAAATCACAACTTTGAGATTGCATACCAAAGCAAAAGCATGACTTTGAGATCGCATACCTAAGAAAAAGCGCAACTTTGAGATCGCATAGCAAAGCAAAAGCACAACTTTGAGATCCCATACCAAAGCAAAAGCACAACTTTGAGATTGCATACCAAAGCAAAAGCACAACTTTGAGATCGCATACCAAAGCAAAAGCACAACTTTGAGATCGCATAGCAAAGCAAAAGCACAACTTTGAGATCGCATACCAAAGGAAAAGCGCAACTTTGAGATCGCACACCAAAGGAAAAGCGCAACTTTGAGATCGCATAGCAAAGCAAAAGCACAACTTTGAGATCGCATACCAAAGGAAAAGCGCAACTTTGAGATCGCATACCTAAGAAAAAGCACGACTTTGAGATCGCATAGCAAAGCAAAATCACAACTTTGAGATCGCATACCAAAGCAAAAGCATGACTTTGAGATCGCATACCTAAGAAAAAGCGCAACTTTGAGATCGCATAGCAAAGCAAAATCACAACTTTGAGATTGCATACCAAAGCAAAAGCATGACTTTGAGATCGCATACCTAAGAAAAAGCACGACTTTGAGATCGCATACCTAAGAAAAAGCGCAACTTTGAGTTCGCATAGCAAAGCAAAAGCACAACTTTGAGATGCATACCTAAGAAAAAGCACGACTTTGAGATCGCATACCAAAGGAAAAGCGCAACTTTGAGATTGCATACCAAAAAAGCACCCTTATAGGGTGGATAAGTCTTATGACTTGAGTCTATGAATTCAAATGGCATATCTTGATACAATTTCTCTTCCGGGTTGCCAACGCAAGAGCCCGTGAAGTGTTGCCATGTGAGAAAATTCTCTTCACCTCAAATAAACAATTGTTGACCTTAAGGATAGATGCAACAAGTTGCCTTCGCTTAGCGAAGACTTCGTGGCACAATAATGTAACGACGGTTTTACGGAAAGAATAAAGCACTGTGTATACAGAAAGGCAATCTGGTATTTACACAATAGGGCTTTTCGTTATTGCTAATGGAGATGCGGATAGTAAAACAATAGAGAAAAGATTCTGTTCATATGGAGATTTTGCATCACATATACAACTAATTGTAACATTCAATGCAAAGCCAGTGAGCAGAGGGCCTCTTTGTCTATTTTTTCTGTGTGTGTGTGTGTGTGTGTGTGTGTGTGTGTGTGTGTGTGTGTGTGTGTGTACGGTTATAGTCACTTTTTTTATTATGAATTAACACATTTACAATCTTACAATTTATAACATATATACATCATCGTATATTTACATGAATAATTTTTCATTTTACATATACTGTATTTACAATTGTAATTTTTACTATTTATCTAAATATGTTTTTAAATGAAAAATAGATCGAATCATGAATATTTTCTTTTAAATGGAAGTTTTAAATCTTATTTTATTTATATACATTATTCAAAAGCTCAATATCCCTCAATGCTTTTGTTGTTTCAAAAAGATCCTGTCATGACGAAGATGCAAAAGAGATCCTGATCTTAATAATTGCATCCTGTAGGAGATGAAAACTCACATGCGCATGATGTACCAGACGAGAGAGAGAGAGAGAGAGAGAGAGAGAGAGAGAGAGAGAGAGAGAGAGAGAGAGATACCTTTCATATCCTATTATCGTAACTGGATAATTCAAGTTTGCTATATCTTGCTGATTTTCCTCCGAAAAGTCTGTATGTCTGTCTGTCTGATTATCATAGGTTTCAATGAAATAATTATTTACACATATAGTTTCAGACGAGAGAGAGAGAGAGAGAGAGAGAGAGAGAGAGAGAGAGAGAGAGAGAGAGAGAGAGAGAGAGAGAGAGAGAGAATTATTTTATGAAAAAGCTCTCTCTCTAAAGATCTTAGATTTCAATGAAACAATTATTTACACATTTCATAGGTTCAGCCGAGAGAGAGAGAGAGAGAGAGAGAGAGAGAGAGAGAGAGAGAGAGAGAGAGAGAGAGAGAGAGAGAGAGAGAGAGAGAGAGAGAATTATTTTATGAAAAAGCTCTCTCTCTAAAGATCTTAGATTTCAATGAAACAATTATTTACACATTTCATAGGTTCACCCAGAGAGAGAGAGAGAGAGAGAGAGAGAGAGAGAGAGAGAGAGAGAGAGAGAGAGAGAGAGAGAGAGAGAGAG
>NC_090735.1:8550312-8577812 GCF_036898095.1 Palaemon carinicauda
TCGGCTGAAGCGACCAGAAGCGGAAGATAGGTTTAATATTGGCAGCGCAATTAAGCTGGTACCAATATTTAATGAATCCGATGTCGCAGAATTTTTCTCTGCATTCGAAAAATTAGCGAGAAAACTGAGTTGGCCGGAATCAATGTGGACTACCTTAGTTCAATGCAGATTGATCGGTAAGGCACAGAAGGTTTATGCAGCGCTAAGTGAAGTCTAGTGCTGAGTACGAACAGGTCAAAGAGATAATATTGAAGGCTTATGAACTGGTACCGGAGGCGTACCGTCAACGTTTTCGTAACTTGCGTAAACTGTATAATTGCACATTTGTTGAATTTGCTAGAGAGAAAGTAAGTGCGTTTTTAGATTGGTTAAAAGCGAAGGGTATTAATGATTTTGAAAGTTTAAAGGAACTAATATTAATTGAGGAATTTAAAAATCACATTGGGATGGAACTTAAAGTACATTTAGAAGACTTGAAATTGGAAACTATAGAAGCAGTAGCGGTTGCTGCGGACGAATATACTTTATCGCATAAGTCAGTAAATCGTTTTTCATCGAGACTCGATAAATGGGATAAAGGTAAGAAGGGCGAGAAAGCAGCGGTAACGTCTGGTAAGTCGGATGGAGGGAGTTCTCCAAAGAAGGCAAAGTCATCACCAAGTAGGGGTGGAAGTGAAATCATTTGTTTTTTCTGCAGGAAAAAGGGCCATGTTAAGGCTGATTGTACTGCCTGGAAAGGGCAGGGTAAGTCAAAGCCGGTAGGCTTGATTGGTAAGGTTGCTGGGAGCAGGTCCCAGGTAAGTAGTTGCTTCAGTAAGTACGTCGCAGAAGGCGAGGTTTTCGCTAAAGACCGGTCAGGGTCTGGAAGGCGGGTGAGAATACTACGGGACACTGGCGCGGCCCAGTTGGTAATCTTACGGTCCTCATTGCCCTGGGACTTCAGAGAGGAGGAGCCAGAGTATGTAGTATTAGGTGGATTTCCTAATACGGTAGTAGCGTGTCCTCTGGGTGAGTTTTGGGTAGACTCAAGGTGGATTAATGGACCTATGAAGTTGGCAATGGTGGATGTATTACCCGTAAGCAATGTTGATATTGTTGGCTAACGATATAGAGGCAGGTACGGTATGTGATTGCCCGGTTGTGCAATGCAGGTATGCTGACCCCAGGTACGGTATGTGATTGCCCGGTTGTGCAATGCAGGTATGCTGACCCCGTTAGTGAAGTTGAACCGGTAATGGTTGTGACTCGCTCGGCAGCGCATTCATCTGGGATAGATGAAGGGTTAGGCTTGGATAGTCTAGAGGAGCTGTCAGAGGGAGTGGTTTCTGGGTTAAGTGCTTCTGCAAGTCCTAGTCTGGTCTCTGAGTGGGATGGCTCAGTAGGGTGGGATAGGGAATCACTTAGGTTAGCTCAGAAGGAGGAGTTTGGAAAATTAGGAGTGGAGGTAGACTCTGATTTGAGTAGACCTCGGTATCTGTGGGAAGACGGCATCCTACTGAGGGTGAGTAGGTCAACTGTGGTTCCGTCTGATGATTGGGAGGTAAGGAAACAGGTGGTAGTGCCCCATAAATATAGGGGACAAGATTTATGGTTGGGACACGAGGATGTGTTCGCAGGTCATTTTGGAATTGGAAAGACTTTTAGGAAAATTGCTGAACACTTTTATTGGCCAAAGATGAGATCTGAGGTAAAAAGGTTTGTTAATTCTTGCAAAACTTGTCAACTGGTTGGTAAACCCAATCAGAAAATCCCTAAGGCACCTTTAAAACCAATTCCAGCAGTAGGGGAACCTTTTCAGGAAATTTTGATTGACATTGTAGGCCCATTGCCTAAAACCAGCAGTGGTAATCAATACATACTAACTATAATGGATCGAATGTCTAGGTACCCGGAAGCAGTGCCCTTGAGGAGTTTTAAGAGTAAGCAGGTCATCAATGCATTAACAGACTTCTTTTCCAGGTTTGGTTTGCCCAAGACGATTCAATCTGATTGCGGGACTAATTTTACAAGCAAAGATTTTTGTAAAAGTTTACAGGAGTTGAAGGTTCAACGGTAAATTTTTAGTTTCAGCCAAATTTGGAAAAATGCAATAAAAATATATTTGTTGCATCAGAAATAGTGTGGTTTCAATGAATTTAACGTTTATTTTGACTGCAAACCAACCGATTTAGAGATTTACTATGTATACCCTAGTTCATCCCACCAATTATGGGGGACACCCTTTGGGAACCGGGGTTTTGGGTGGGGGAAGGGGGGGGAGGGTGTTGGGGCATTGAATGATATTTGCAATAAATGAATAATTAATGTTCCAGCACCCCTCCCCCATACCCCTAACTAGGCCTACCGGGGGGAGGGGGGTAGGGCCCCCCAGCGACCCCCCCCCTTAAAGCCACAGTAATTTTCAGGGCACCACAGAACCTAACAAACCCACCTAACCTAACCTAGGGGCCCTGTACCCCTACCGGGGGGGGGCTTCGCCCCCCCTGCGACCCCCCCCTTATGGCCAAAGTAATTTTCAAGGCACCACAGAACCTAACAAACCCACCTAACCTAACCTAGGGGCCCTGTACCCCTACCGGGGGGGGGCTTCGCCCCCCCCTGCGACCCCCCCTTAAGGCCACAGTAATTTTCAGGGCACCACAGAACCTAACAAACCCACCTAACCTAACCTAGGGGCCCTGTACCCCTACCGGGGGGGCTTCGCCCCCCCTGCGACCCCCCCTTATGGCCACAGTAATTTTCAAGGCACCACAGAACCTAACAAACCCACCTAACCTAACCTAGGGGCCCTGTACCCCCCTTTAACCAGGGGTAAATTTGAATATATATATTTTGTTAAATCACTTCTTACCTTAAACGGAAGATGACGATGAAGATGTGGAAGGTTGTGGTTGACCCTCTTCTGAATCATCAAGTACTGGAATACGTTCAGATTTGGTACAATACCACACATGTCTATCCTCACGAAAATGTAAAGGCGAATCACATTTACCACACTGGACACTTAAAGGTAATACGGAATGCTCCCTTAGAAAACGATTCACTACTTCAGGAGTTCCATTATAATTCCCATGAAATCGGCCGATCAAATCAAAATAGGAATAACGACATATTTCACACAACCGTACCGGAGGATCCATGACAATTAAGTGACGTGTGATGAAAATATAGAAACCGGAACTTTTGAAAACCGAAAACAAACGACAATCACGGGTTTCTCCCATAATGAAATAGGGAAAAAAACAAAATAGTATCGTTTACAATGTTATATTGCACGAAAAACAGATCCTTGAAACAAGACTGAGAGACCAATGAATCGTCCAATAATAACCCTTGAAAAGAACCCAGTAGTATTTTGATTGGAGGAGCGACATTAGTGGGAGGAGCAAATGCGCATTCAAGTAAATATTGTCACATTACGCAATGGGGCGGAGCCAAGTAAGATGAAAACAGACATACAAACGAACAAGAGCTACCTTGCGTGCCCATGGAAAGATATACACTAAACTTAGAAAAAGTCAAGACCTTCAATTCCTGAAATATTTTTTTCTCTGTAAGTATGCATTAGCGACAATAATGTATTGAGAAGAAGTGTTTTGTTATCACGTGCTTTACTAGGAAAATATATTAATATAATACATTTCCCAATTTGGTTGAATCCAAAACTTTACTGGTTCAACATATCAGGTCATCGCCTTACCATCCAGAAAGCCAGGGACAGATTGAGCGATTCCATCAGACGCTGAAATCCATGTTAAAAAAATATTGTGGGGATAATCCGGGAGGATGGGATAAAGTTCTCCCGTATTTACTTTTTGCTTTTAGGTCTACCAAGTGATGTAATGGGTTTCACCCCCTTTGAATTAGTTTTTGGTCACAAGGTAAGGGGTCCCTTGGATGTGATAAGAGAGAGTTGGGAGGGGAGTCACCTTAACGTAAGCTTGATAGAGTTCTTGAGAGAGTCCAGGAGTAAGTTAACTAAGGCATGGGAATTTGCTAAGAATAATCTAGTAATTGGTCAGGGGAAGATGAAGGAAAAGTACGACATAAAGACCAGAGTTAGGGAATTTCAGGTTGGGGATAAGGTACTTGCTCTGCTGCCAATTCCAGGAAATCCCTTAACGGCAAAGTTTTCAGGTCCATGGAAGGTTGCAAAGGTAGTTAGTAGTCTTAACTACCTGATAGAAACACCAGACAGGCGACGTAAGTATCAACTATGCCATGCAAATATGTTGAAGCCTTTTGTTGAGCGTGTGAGTAAGGAACCAATCTTATTACTCAATAGGGTTGAGCCCAATGTTTTAGGTCTCAGCATTGATATGCCATGGCCCAGAAATAATCGGGAAATGCTAAGTAATTTGTCTGGGAATTTGCTACACTTAGAAAGGGATCAGAGGGAGTCTGTGGTAAATTTATGTGAATCTTTTCCAGAATTATTTCAGGATTCTCCAGGGCTTACCAATGTATTGAGTCCCGATGTGGAAGTGGGAAATGCTAAGCCCAGCAAGCAAGCCCCCTATAGGACCAATCCAGTAAAGAGAGAGATTATTGACAAGGAAGTAGAGTATATGTTGGAGCACAATTTAATTGAAGACAGTAATAGTCCATGGTCTTCTCCTGTAGTCTTAGTGAAGAAGGAGGGAGGTGAGTACCGGATGTGCTTTGATTACAGGAGAATTAATGCAGTCACTGAGGCTGACAGCTTTCCTCTTCCTCGAGTAGAGGACTGTATTAATGAAATAGGGAATGCTCAGTATATTAGTAAATTTGACTTGTTAAAAGGATACTGGCAAGTTCCATTGACTAAGCGAGCTAGGGAGGTATCCGCATTTGTAACTCATGAAGGGTTGTATGCCTGTAATGTTATGCCTTTTGGCATGAAAAACGCCTCTGCTACGTTCCAGCGTTTAATGAATAAGATTGTGGGTAGACTGGAAGGAGTAGTGGTCTATATTGATGATATCATCGTGTATAGCCATGATTGGGCTACACACTTAAAGAGGATGGAGAAACTGTTTGTTAAGCTCAAGCAAGCAGGGTTGGTGATTAATTTGGCAAAGTGTGACATAGCAAAGGCGAAGGTAGTCTACTTGGGACATGAAGTAGGTCAGGGTAAAGTACTACCAAAGTCTGCAAATGTAGAGGCAATTGTAAATTTTCAGGTGCCGGATAACAAGAAAGCCATTCGCAGGTTTCTGGGAATGATAGGCTACTATAGAAAATTTATAATTAATTTCTCCCAAATAGCTAATCCTTTAACTAATTTATTGCAGAAAGGAGTGGAATTCCAGTGGTCGAGCGCATGTCAAGAGTCGTTTGATAAGTTAAAATCCACCTTATTAACTAATCCAATTTTGAAAGCCCCTAATTTTCAAGTACCATTCAAGTTGGCAATAGATGCCAGTGATGTAGGTGTTGGAGCTGTCTTGTCGCAGGTGGAGGACCAGGTAGAACGTCCAGTGGCTTTCTTCTCAAAGAAATTAACTAAACCACAACAGAGTTATTCCACCATAGAGAAGGAAACCTTGAGCCTGATTCTCGCTCTTGAACATTTTGAGGTTTATCTTTCCAGCTGCAGGACACCGATTGAAGTCTGGACAGATCATAATCCTTTAACTTTTTTGAAAAAGTTTAAGTCGCAATCAGAGATTGTGTAGGTGGAGCTTATTGTTGCAGGAATGGAGTCTGGATATTAAGCACATCTCTGGGAAAGAGAATGTTGTTTCAGATGCCTTATCCCGCTGATTTCTTGTGATAATGAAATTTTTCACATTTCAGGAGATTGTTTTTTTTTTTTTGTTATTGTTAGGATGACACTAGTTAAAGTATTAAAATTATTGGTGTTCAGATTATATTTTGAAGGGTAAAGTAACTAGCTAGTTTTGATAAACTAAATAGGGATTGCTTTGACTTGAGACTTTATCTATCAATTTTTATTCCATAAAAATTTTTATTTAAGGGGGAAATGTAACAAACTTTACCGGGGATTTTGGTTAAATTATCTTAATTGATAAAGTAATATTTTGAGTGTCACCTAAAGTCACTTTAATTTAATTTTCTTTTCATCGCCATCTAGTGGTTGATGTATTAGGCTAAGATTGGTACGTCACCCATGGAATGTTTTGTTTTGTTTTCCATGTTGACTGTTTGGGAGTGTTGGGCAAAGTGACGAGGGACCTTTTATTGGAGGTAAATGGGAGTGAGGAAATAGCTGCCATCTTCAAACTTGAAGATCTCACCGTGAGTTGGCTCTTCAACCGCTGGAGATTATAGTGGGAGTAATCCAGTGTCTTCAGTGAAGGAGGCGGTGGAGGATTTGATCGCCGCCTTTGGAGGAGCAACTCGGCAGCAGTTAAATGCTATCACTTTCTCCTGTGCATGGTGAGGGTTTGCTGTAATTGTGTGTGTTACCAGCGGGGAGAAGGACTCTCCACGGACCAGAATCCATCACTACTGTACCCGTTAAAGCTGAGACCTATCTTCCTTTTGGTAAGGGTAGTGATTTTTGGTTTGCCTCCATTTCATCTCTGAAGGAATAGAGGACGGCGCCTTTAGTGATTTTTCACCGCTGTTTGTGTTGCGCTACGCGGTTAGCGTAAACAAGGTCTCGTCCATGATTGGTCTTCTGACTTTATTCGTCTCTGCGAAAGCCTACATCAGGAGTTTTTTTATTTCTGTGTTAATGTAGGTTAACTATTAATGTAATTTATGTGTATTGTGGGGATGGGAAGTTTTGCCTAGATTTGTATAAAGAGGGGTAGAGTTAAGGTTCCGAGACTTTCTTGCTCTTTTCTATCAGTCTATGTAATTGTGTAATTTGTCGGGTGAATGGTAGGTTGCGAGGATATTCTTTCCTTTTACTGTTGTCTTGCCTTTCCGTGTCGTTGTTGATGAATGGGTCCTATATGTGTTTGTTGTACTGTGCTTGTGGTTTGATATCTTCCCATTTAAAGTGATTTTCTGTGTTATTTTGTTTGTAAATAAATATTCAATATGACTCTTGCAGTGTTTTATGATTACCCACTCCTTTAATATCACTGTTACATATTATTGCTAGCTCTGGCTGTGAAGAAAACTTAAAGAACTTGGCCCTCACTGGGTCCGTGCGTAACAATATACATATATATATATATATATATATATATATATATATATATATATACACATTTCTTTCCTGTCACGCTCAGGGAGAAGAGGGAGTAGTCATACCCTGGGTAGAGGGGATAGCACGAGAGGTCCACTTGGAAACCACACTCTCCCACAAATTTCCGAACCAGCGGGTTGTAGCCAGTAAAGGGGGAGAATGTAGGAATGGTTGAATGTGTGCGAGAGCGTGCGTGCGTGTGTGTATATCTATCCAATTAAAAGTAATTTTTGGATATTTCCACAATCTGGTCACAATTGAACTTAAACTTCTAGAATACTGTGTAGCATTGAGCTGTAAAGGGGTTTAAAGGCCGGTTATGAATGGCAGAGGCAAGGGGTAGTGACATTGCCCTATCAAGTAGGACAATGCCCTAGAGACTGACCATATATACATATGATCAGCGTCCAAGTCCCCTCTCCATCCAAACTAGGACCAAGGAGGGTTAGGAAATGGCTGCTGATGACTCAGCAGATAGACCTATAAGCTACCCTTAGCTCACAAGGATGCTGAAATTGCAGCGACCAAAGGAAATAACGAGTTTGACTGGAACTCGAACCCCAGTCTGGTGTTTACTAGTTAGGGACGTTACCACATCGGCCACCACAAACCTTTATGATGGAAAAGGTAAAATGTTAGAATTAACTGCATTTAATACAGCACAATGTACATGATTTACAGTCTGCGAAGATCTGAACGCAAAGTATGGTCTGAATTATGAAGAATCTTATGCATCATGCACAACTTTGCATAATGACTCAGTAATAGAGATTAATGGAGAGATGTTTAATAATATATACCCCACTTGCTCATTCAAGACCCAGCAAACGTTAATTGACCTCAGAGTTTAAATGCACAATTTATAAGTTTAGTTTTCGAAAACAGACGTGGTAAATGGGCCCTTATACTCAACACCCTCTGCGTGGCTCATATTTCATCCCTATCTGCCCCAGAGAGTTTCCACTATTCTGACATCCCAGTCGGCAAAAAAGGGAGAGAAAATGGAAGACGAAAAAAGAGAAGAAGAAAATTTATTGGCTGTGATAATGACACGTCCTATTGTTTCCTTCCTTAGGGATACCAGGATGATCCTCAAGAATACAAGGTCACCGAGGGATATGCTTTGTCTCGTCTGAGGAAAAAATGAGACTATTCAACCCAATCCTCCATATGTGTCTCCTGCCATAAGGAGGTAAGGATCACTTTTCGTTCTGTGTGGATTGTTTGATATCCGCAAAAGTTATTGTAAAATGATTGGATATGTTGAAAAACCTTTGTAAATACTGTTCTAAAAAAAACCTCAGCCTTTGAAAATACTGTTGAAAAAAGCCCCAATCTTTGTAAATACTGTTCGAAAAAAGCCTAAACTTTTGTAAATACTGTTCGAAAAAAGACCCAATCTTTGTAAATACTGTTCGAAAAAAGCCTCAACCTTTGTAAATACTGTTCGAAAAAAGCCTAAACTTTTGTAAATACTGTTCGAAAAAAGACCCAATCTTTGTAAATACTGTTCGAAAAAAGCCTCAACCTTTGTAAATACTGTTCGAAAAAAAGCCTCAACCTTTGTAAATACTGTTCGAAAAAAAGCCTAAACTTTTGTAAATACTGTTCGAAAAAAGCCTCAGCCTTTGTAAATACTGTTCGAAAAAAGCCTAAACTTTTGTAAATACTGTTCGAAAAAAACCTCAGCCTTTGTAAATACTGTCCGAAAATAACCCCAATCTTTGTAAATACTGTTCGAAAAAAGTCTAAAGTTTTGTAAATACTGTCGGAAAAAAAGCCCAAATCATTGTAAATAATGTTCGAAAAAAAAGCCTCAGTCTTTGTAAATACTGTTCGAAAAAAGTCTCAACCTTTGTGAATACTATTCGAAAAAAGCCTCAAGCTTTTTAAATATTGTTCGAAAAAAGCCTCAACCTTTGTGAATACTGTTCGAAAAAGCCTCAACCTTTGTGAATACTGTTCGAAAAAAGCCTCAACCTTTGCAAATACTGTCCGAAGAACAGAGACGAAATTACTACGGTTTTGAAGTTATTCAACTTATCAATGACTTTTGTATTTTGGAATTAACGAAAGCTCTTTATCAAGGGTTCAATTATATAGATGATATTCATTGCTTGAAAAAAAAATTACCATACTATCAATCATCAACCATTTTCTTTATCTGTGTATGATTATACACAGATAAAGAAAATGGTAAAGAAAAAAAATCTGAAAACAGATAGAGGTCTCATGGCTAGTTGTTCCCAATTAATCCAGTACCGTTATTTACAAGCAATAAAGGGAGTCTCCGACCAAGTATTGGACTCGAGCAGACCCTGGATTCCATAGCTCTCCAACGGTCAGGGATATTAATGGGTTGTGAGGGGGAGAGACACGTTTTATTGACATCTCTGCATGCTGAAGAGAGACCTTTGAAAGGGCCGTTGATGGTGCATGACTCGGCAAGTAGTTTGATGACTGGGGAACATCTAAAACCAGAAGTAGAGAAACATTCGAAAAGAAGTAGAAGTAGAGAAACATTTGAGAAGAAGTAGAAGTAGAGAAACCTTTGAGAAGACGTAGAGATACATTTGAAAAGAAGAAGTAGAGAAACATTTGAGAAGAAGTAGAAGTAGAGAAACCTTTGAGAAGACGTAGAGATACATTTGGAAAGAAGAAGTAGAGAAACATTTGAGAAGTAGTGAACCATTTGAAAAGAAGAAGAAGAAGAAGAAGTAAAGAAACATTTGAGAAGTAGTGAACCATTTGATAAAAAGAAGAAGATGAAGTAGAGAAACATTTGAGAAGTAGTGAACCATTTGAAAAGAAGTAGAGAAATATTTGAAAAGAAGAAGTAGAGAAACATTTGAAAAGAAGAGGAAGTAGAGAAACATTTGAGAAAAAGAAGAGGTAGAGAAACATTTGAGAAGAAGTAGAGAAACATTCGGAAAGAAGAAGAAGTAGAGAAACATTTGAGAAAAAGAAGAGGTAGAGAAACATTTGAGAAGAAGTAAAGCAACATTTGGAAAGAAGAAGAAGTAGAGAAACATTTGAGAAGTAGAGAAACATTTGGAAAGAAGAAGAAGTAGAGAAACATTTGAGAAGACGTAGAGAAACATTTGGAAAGAAGAAGAAGTAGAGAAACATTTGAGAAGAAGTAGAGAAACATTTCAGAAGAAGAAGTCAAATAACATTTGAAAAGTAGCCTCGATTTCACCTTATTGACCTGAACAACAACACTTATCAATTCATAATGACAGTACAGATACCTATCATCAATATTGGCATATCAATACCTCTCTATGTTGCATTAGAAATTGCTGCTGTCAAGAATTGTTTGAAAAATGAAAACGATACTTTGCTTTCTCTAATCTTTGCAATTTGAGCTCCATCTACAATCACTTGTTGTTAAAATAAAAAAGATAAGGGTCTATCTATATTTATAATTTGGAAGGCCACATCAGTGATCGTGGCAATCGGATTTATTGCAATTTGAGCTTCGTCTAAAATCACTTATTTTATGGAAAAATAAAAAATAAAGAAATGAAGAAATGAAAATAAATTCTTTCTGACATGTTCATGATAGGCTTGTCCATTGTTGGGCAGCCATATCTCTAAAACTGCTTCACAGACTGGATTGTTAAGGTTTATTGCAAGTTTCAGTCACAACGTTTTTTTTTTTTTTTTTTTTTTTTTTGCAATGGACAGGCATTAATCCGACGCCCATCTCACTGCTTTGTAAAGGGGCTTTTGACCAGGATGAGAGAGAGAGAGAGAGAGAGAGAGAGAGAGAGAGAGAGAGAGAGAGAGAGAGAGAGAGAGAGAGAGAGAGAGAGATTTGTCTCTTTCTGAGTCCTCTCTCCCTTTACAGCGAATGTAAACACGTAAGCTTTGGTGGGATTGTATTTTATAGAATATAACGGTATATATACATGAAATATACATACATTTAACATTACTTTTTTTCATTCTACATATTTCCTTATCTTCATACGGAGACTATCTGATCCGAGAGGAAATGAATAATATCACATTTCCGAACATTCAAAACATTCGAAATTCCTGCACCTAACAATGCGAGAAATTGTGTGAAAGGCAAGTAAGTCTTTGTGCTTCATGCAAGCGGAGTGTGATGGTCGTCCTAATTGGAATGGAACTGGAAGGGAGATTCCCAAAAGAGCTGGAAGGGAGATTACCAAAGAGCTGGAAGGGTGATTCCCAAAGAGCTGGAAGAGAGATTCCCAAAGAGCTGGAAGGGAGATTATTCCCAAAGAGCTGGAAGGGAGATTCCCAAAGAGCTGGAAGGGAGATTATTCCCAAAGAGCTGGAAGGGAGATTCCCAAAGAGCTGGAAGGGATATTATTCCTAAAGGGCTGGAAGGGAGATTCCCAGAGCTGGAAGGGAGATTATTCCCAAATGGCTGGAAGGGAGATTCCCAAAGAGCTGGAAGGGAGATTATTCCCAAAGAGCTGGAAGGGAGATTCCCAAAGAGCTGGAAGGGAGATTATTCCTAAAGGGCTGGAAGGGAGATTCCCAGAGCTGGAAGGGAGAATATTCCCAAAGAGCTGGAAGGGAGATTATTCCCAAAGGGCTGGAAGGGAGATTCCCAAAGAGCTGGTGGGGTGATTCCCAAAGAGCTGGAAGGGAGATTCCCAAAGAGCTGGAAGGGAGATTATTCCCAAATGGCTGGAAGGGAGATTCCCAAAGAGCTGGAAGGGAGATTATTCCCAAAGAGCTGGAAGGGAGATTCCCAAAGAGCTGGAAGGGAGATTATTCCTAAAGGGCTGCAAGGGAGATTCCCAGAGCTGGAAGGGAGAATATTCCCAAAGAGCTGGAAGGGAGATTATTCCCAAAGGGCTGGAAGGGAGATTCCCAAAGAGCTGGTGGGGTGATTCCCAAAGAGCTGGAAGGGAGATTCCCAAAGAGCTGGAAGGGAGATTATTCCCAAAGAGCTGGAAGGGAGATTCCCAAAGAGCTGGAAGGGAGATTATTCCTAAAGGGCTGGAAGGGAGGTTCCCAGAGCTGGAAGGGAGATTATTCCCAAAGGGCTGGAAGGGAGATTCCCAGAGCTGGAAGGGAGATTATTCCCAAAGGGCTGGAAGGGAGATTCCCAAAGAGCTGGAAGGGAGATTATTCCCAAAGAGCTGGAAGGGAGATTCCCAAAGAGCTGGAAGGGAGATTATTCCTAAAGGGCTGGAAGGGAGATTCCCAGGGCTGGAAGGGAGATTATTCCCAAAGAGCTGGAAGGGAGATTCCCAAAGAGCTGGAAGGGTGATTCCCAAAGGGCTGGAAGGGAGATTTACGAAGCAAGGCATCGGCCAGATACGTTACCTAGATTAACTTCATTGACGAGAACGATCTTTCTTCGGGAGTAAGAGCTTCAACATCAGCATAATAATGGGATTTATCGCCAGTACTGTATTACCCTGAGAGAGAGAGAGAGAGAGAGAGAGAGAGAGAGAGAGAGAGAGAGAGAGAGAGAGAGAGAGAGAGAAGTAGTAGTAGTAGTAGTAGTAGTTACAAGGATTTTGGATGTCCCATCCGCGGAGACTCCATTTGCTCTTAGGATGAATGAATTAGTTTAAAAATTGAGAGAGAGAGAGAGAGAGAGAGAGAGCGAGAGAGAGAATAGTAGTAGTAGTAGTAGTAGTAGTAGTAGTAGTAGTAGTAGTAGTTACAAGGATGTTGGATGTCTCAAAGACTTTTTAGTCAATCCGCGGAGACTCCATTTGCTATTGGGTAGAGTGAATTGGTTTAAACATTGAGAGAGAGAGAGAGAGAGAGAGAGAGAGAGAGAGAGAGAGAGAGAGAGAGAGAGAGTAGTTACAAGGATTTTGGATATCTCAAAGATTTTTCAATCCATCCGGGGAGACACCATTTGCTCTTGGGTAGAGCGAATTTGTTTGAACATTTAGAGAGTTTTTATGATTGTGTCTAACATATTCTTGAACTCATTAACCGTGTTACTGTTTACCACATCAGCTGGAAGTTTGTTCCATTATTTGGTATCTTGTATGTAGAGAAATTACCACATAGAGAGAGAGAGAGAGAGAGAGAGAGAGAGAGAGAGAGAGAGAGAGAGTGAGAGAGAGAAATCCTATTCTTTGTAGGTCTACGAGTATAAATGTAACACCAAAATATAACACTTTTTAACCATACCCTTATTTCTTCATGTCATTGATTTTATCTTTTCTAAAATGAAATCATAGTTATAGACCCAGAAGAGAATTTCATTACTGATTTTGGAGTTTACACATCCTACAAATGTTGCAGTGGGCTTGATTTCCAGAGCATAACAACCTACAAGAGTTAAAAAGTACGCTTGACTTTCATAGTGTAACAACATACAAGTATTAAAGTGCACTTGACTTCCATAGCAAAACAACCAACAAGTAAAGTGCGCTTGACTTCCATAGCGTAACAAACTACATGTGTTAAAGTGCGATTGACTTCCATAGCGAAACCAACATACAAGTAAAGTGCGCTTGACTTTCATAGCGAAACAATGTACAAGTAAAGTGTGCTTGACTTTCATAGCGAAACTAACCTTCAAGTAAAGTGCGCTTGACTTTCATAGCGAAACAACGTACAAGTAAAGTGTGCTTGACTTTCATAGCGTAACAACGTACAAGTAAAGTGTGCTTCACTTTCATAGCGAAGCTAACCTTCAAGCAAAGTGCACTTGATTTTCAAAGCGTAACAGCCTACAAGTAAAGTGCGCTTGACTTTCATAGCGAAATAACGTACAAGTAAAGTGCGCTTGACTTTCATAGCGAAACTAACCTTCAAGTAAAGTGCGCTTGACTTTCATAGCGAAACTAACCTTCAATTAAGTGCGCTTGACTTTCATAGCGAAACTAACCTTCAAGTAAAGTGTGCTTGACTTTCATAGCGTAACAACGTACAAGTAAAGTGTGCTTCACTTTCATAGCGAAGCTAACCTTCAAGTAAAGTGCAATTTATTTTCAAAGCGTAACAGCCTACAAATAAAGTGCGCTTGACTTTCATAGCGAAACAACGTACAAGTAAAGTGTGCTTGACTTTCATAGCGAAACTAACCTTCAAGTAAAGTGCGCTTGACTTTCATAGCGAAACAACGTACAAGTAAAGTGTGCTTGACTTTCATAGCGTAACAACGTACAAGTAAAGTGTGCTTCACTTTCATAGCGAAGCTAACCTTCAAGTAAAGTGCACTTGATTTTCAAAGCGTAACAGCCTACAAGTAAAGTGCGCTTGACTTTCATAGCGAAATAACGTACAAGTAAAGTGCGCTTGACTTTCATAGCGAAATAACGTACAAGTAAAGTGCGCTTGACTTTCATAGCGAAACTATACTTCAAGTAAAGTGCGCTTGACTTTCATAGCGAAACTAACCTTCAAGTAAAGTGTGCTTGACTTTCATAGCGTAACAACGTACAAGTAAAGTGTGCTTCACTTTCATAGCGAAACTAACCTTCAAGTAAAGTGCGCTTGACTTTCATAGCGAAACTAACCTTCAAGTAAAGTGCGCTTGACTTTCATAGCGAAACTAACCTTCAAGTAAAGTGCGCTTGACTTTCATAGCGAAACTAACCTTCAAGTAAAGTGCGCTTGACTTTCATAGCGAAATAACGTACAAGTAAAGTGCGCTTGACTTTCATAGCGAAACTAACATTCAAGTAAAGTGCGCTTGACTTTCATAGCGAAACTAACCTTCAAGTAAAGTGCACTTGACTTTCATAGCGAAACTAACCTTCAAGTAAAGTGCGCTTGACTTTCATAGCGAAACTAACCTTCAAGTAAAGTGCGCTTGACTTTCATAGCGAAATAACGTACAAGTAAAGTGCGCTTGACTTTCATAGCGAAACTAACCTTCAAGTAAAGTGCGCTTGACTTTCATAGCGAAACTAACCTTCAAGTAAAGTGCGCTTGACTTTCATAGCGAAACTAACCTTCAAGTAAAGTGCGCTTGACTTTCATAGCGAAACTAACCTTCAAGTAAAGTGCGCTTGACTTTCTTAGCGAAACTAACCTTCAAGTAAAGTGCGCTTGACTTTCATAGCGAAATAACGTACAAGTAAAGTGCGCTTGACTTTCATAGCGAAACTAACCTTCAAGTAAAGTGCGCTTGACTTTCATAGCGAAACTAACCTTCAAGTAAAGTGCGCTTGACTTTCATAGCGAAATAACGTACAAGTAAAGTGCGCTTGACTTTCATAGCGAAACTAACCTTCAAGTAAAGTGCGCTTGACTTTCATAGCGAAACTAACCTTCAAGTAAAGTGCGCTTGACTTTCATAGCGAAACTAACCTTCAAGTAAAGTGCGCTTGATTTTCATAGCGAAATAACGTACAAGTAAAGTGCGCTTGACTTTCATAGCGAAACTAACCTTCAAGTAAAGTGCGCTTGACTTTCATAGCGAAACTAACCTTCAAGTAAAGTGCGCTTGACTTTCATAGCGAAACTAACCTTCAAAGTAAAGTGCGCTTGACTTTCATAGCGAAATAACGTACAAGTAAAGTGCGCTTGACTTTCATAGCGAAACTAACCTTCAAGTAAAGTGCGCTTGACTTTCATAGCGAAACTAACCTTCAAGTAAAGTGCACTTGACTTTCATAGCGAAACTAACCTTCAAGTAAAGTGCGCTTGACTTTCATAGCGTAACAACGTACAAGTAAAGTGTGCTTCACTTTCATAGCGAAGCTAACCTTCAAGTAAAGTGCACTTGATTTTCTAAGCGTAACAGCCTACAAGTAAAGTGCGCTTGACTTTCATAGCGAAATAACGTACAAGTAAAGTGCGCTTGACTTTCATAGCGAAATAACGTACAAGTAAAGTGCGCTTGACTTTCATAGCGAAACTAACCTTCAAGTAAAGTGCACTTGACTTTCATAGCGAAACTAACCTTCAAGTAAAGTGCGCTTGACTTTCATAGCGTAACAACGTACAAGTAAAGTGTGCTTCACTTTCATAGCGAAGCTAACCTTCAAGTAAAGTGCACTTGATTTTCAAAGCGTAACAGCCTACAAGTAAAGTGCGCTTGACTTTCATAGCGAAATAACGTACAAGTAAAGTGCGCTTGACTTTCATAGCGAAATAACGTACAAGTAAAGTGCGCTTGACTTTCATAGCGAAACTAACCTTCAAGTAAAGTGCGCTTGACTTTCATAGCGAAACTAACCTTCAAGTAAAGTGCGCTTGACTTTCATAGCGAAACTAACCTTCAAGTAAAGTGCGCTTGACTTTCATAGCGTAACCAACCTACAAGTAAAGTGCGCTTGACTTTCCCAGCGTGTTGCGTGGCTTGATAAAACAAGTCTCCTACAAAGGCCAAATCATCTCTGGGATTTACATGAAAATTCGAAATGGAAGTAAAATATGGCAGGCTAACCTACAATTCAAATATGTTGCTGATGCCTACAGAAATTCATTTCCGTTTCAGAATGTATGTTAATTGAAATCGAATTTTACACGTCACTAATATCATGGTCAAACAATGAATATTTTCAACAATATCCGGCAACGTACACGGTTAAAATAAAACCGTAATTTTAATCGGAAATTCTCTGTAAAAATATACTGTTCCCACCCGTATTTCAGTAAAACACGGGCATTCGTAATTTACCCTAATTTGTTTGTATATTTTACGGGCTGGTGGCCGTAATATCTCTCCTTTACGTCAATATATCCGTTTTTAAAACGGTAAATGACTGGTAACATTTATTCTAGGATTTTTTTGTAGTTTATGAAGGTTTTGAATTTGATTTATAGAGAGGGTTTTCGTACTAGTTATTATGAACGCTATTATGAACATGTGCATTGGATATTAAGAAAAGGCCGTATAAAGCAAAATGAATGATAGTTTAATTTGAGTGTTATTGCAAAAGGAATCATAATGAGAACAGCTTAAGCCTTTCATTAAACTCCATGATTTAAAGATATAAATACTTTTATAACCTTGTATATAAATCTGTAAACCACTGCTTAAGGAACTCTACAGAAATAAATGTTTCTAATACTAATACCATCCATTTTTTAAGATTTCCAAATGGAGCATTGCACATTTATTCAAAAAGCCATATCTTCGAAAAAACTGCAACCTCACGAGCATCAATCAATATTCTAATTAGCGTGAATAACTTTCCTCATTAAGAAACATATACCAAGTTTTTGGAAAATATATCTCCCGAGTGTTGAAGCGTTGGCATTAAACTTATCTCTTTCGCTCTGCTATTAATATTCACCGAAACCGTGAGTTTTCTTAAGGCGGATAAATATTCTGTGTTGCAGAAGAATAGACCACCTCTTTCTTTACATAGACAACCCAGCTGTTACATTGGTTATCATATCTATTCTGACGAATGAATGATGTGAAGTTCGCTGGCATCCTGACATCGAAGGTCATTGACACCGATATCGTTTATTATAAATAAAGAATAAAAAACATTCAATTAAAGCCAGAAAATTAAATATATCATACAAGTTAAAAAGCATTCAGAAGACCTGCTTCCGAAATAAATCTAAAAATATCGCTAGCATTGTACGACACACCATGTTCAAGAATCTTGGCAAGGATGAACCTGCCATCCTCACCACGAGCCTCAAACAGATATCTATTTCTTTCAGTGCTATAAGTGGGGCATTCAGTCACCGAATGCCTCACTGTCAAGGGTATCAAACAGTTGTCGCAATATGGTTGGTGTTGGCCAGCCAGCAGAAATTCACTGTCCTGGAGAGAATGTATCCTCCTCTGAAGATTAAAAACAGGACAATCGACTAAAATATGGAGAGATGGATTAGATGAGAGAAAGGAAGAGGGGAAAGGTAAAGGAAAGGAAGAGGGGAAAGGTAAGGGAAAGGAAGAGGGGAAAGGTAAAGGAAAGGAAGAGGGGAAAGGTAAGGGAAAGAAAGAGGGGAAAGGTAAGGGAAAGAAAGAGGGGAAAGGTAAGGGAAAGGAAGAGGGGAAAGGTAAGGGAAAGAAAGAGGGGAAAGGTAAGGGAAAGAAAGAGGGGAAAGGTAAGGGAAAGGAAGAGGGGAAAGGTAAGGGAAAGAAAGAGGGGAAAGGTAAGGGAAAGAAAGAGGGGAAAGGTAAGGGAAAGGAAGAGGGGAAAGGTAAGAAAAAGGAAGAGGGGAAAGGTAAGAGAAAGAAAGAGGGGAAAGGTAAAGGAAAAGAAGAGGGGAAAGGTAAGGGAAAGGAAGAGGGGAAAGGTAAGAGAAAGAAAGAGGGGAAAAGTAAGAGAAAGAAAGAGGGTAAAAGTAAGAGAAAGAAAGAGGGGAAAAGTAAGAGAAAGAAAGAGGGGAAAAGTAAGAGAAAGAAAGAGGGGAAAGGTAAAGGAAAAGAAGAGGGGAAAGGTAAGAGAAAGAAAGAGGGGAAAGTTAAGAGAAAGAAAGAAAAAAGTAAGAGAAAGGAAGAGGGGGAAGGAAAGAGAAAGGAAAAGAGGAAAGGTAAGGGAAAGAAAGAGGGGAAAGGTAAGAGAAAGGAAGAGGGGAAAGGTAAGAGAAAGAAAGAGAGGAAATGCAAGATAAAGGAAGATGGGAAAGGTAAGAGAAAGGAAGAGGGGAAAAGTAAGAGAAAGGAAGATGGGAAAGGTAAGAGAAAGGAAGAGGGGAAAAGTAAGAGAAAGGAAGATGGGAAAGGTAAGAGAAAGGAAGAGGAGAAAAGTAAGAGAAAGGAAGATGGGAAAGGTAAGAGAAAGGAAGAGGAGAAAAGTAAGAGAAAGGAAGATGGGAAAGGTAAGGGAAAGAAAGAGGGGAAAGGTAAGAGAAAGGAAGAGGGGAAAGGTAAGAGAAAGAAAGAGAGGAAATGCAAGATAAAGGAAGATGGGAAAGGTAAGAGAAAGGAAGAGGGGAAAAGTAAGAGAAAGGAAGATGGGAAAGGTAAGAGAAAGGAAGAGGGGAAAAGTAAGAGAAAGGAAGATGGGAAAGGTAAGAGAAAGGAAGAGGAGAAAAGTAAGAGAAAGGAAGAGGGGGAAGGGTGATCAAAACTAGTTTTAATTAAGTCAAAATGAGAAGAAATAAATGATAAAATATTGAAAAAGGCTAAAAAAAAAAAACAGGAGCAGAACCCTTTATAAAATGAAAGTTGTAATAACAAAGACTATTACGGGAAAAAGAAAGAGGAGATGGTAAAACTCGGGAAGAGTTCAAAGAGAAACCGGAAAAAATGAAAAATGTAGGAGGGATAAAAGCAGGAAGCTTTTAAGAGAACAAAAGAGAGAGAGAGAGAGAGAGAGAGAGAGAGAGAGAGAGAGAGAGAGAGAGAGAGTACAGTAGGCCCCGGGAAAAAACTCAAAAAGGAAGTAAAAAACGAAGCAGAAGTAAAAATGTAGAATATTAGTTCCAAGATAATAAATATAGAATATTTACCTAGGCAAAATTACATAGATTGGGAGGAACTATATTATCAGTATCAACTGAAGCAAGATAGTTGAGGTGGCCGATGTGGTAACGTCCCTGACTGGTGATCGCAGGACAGGGGTTCGAGTCCCGATCAAGTTCGTTAGTTCCTTTGGTCACTGCATCCTCGCAAGCCTTGTGAGCTAAGGATGGGGGTTTATAGGGAGCCTATAAGTCTATCTGCTGAGTCATCAGCAGCCACTCCCTGGCCCTCGTTGGTCTTAGCTTGGGTGGAGAGGGGTGTTTGGGCGCTGATCATATATATATATATATATATATATATATATATATATATATATATATATATAGATAGATGGATAGATGGATAGATATACATATGTATATATATATATATATATATATATATATATATATATATATATATATATATATGGTCAGTCTCTAGGGCATTGTCCTGCTTGATAGAGCAATGTCACTTTCCTTTGCCTCGGGCATTCATGAGCGGTCTTTAAACCTTTGAAAGTGAACAAACGATAAAGTATAATGGATGTTAAAGATAAAAAGAAACTAGGTTAATGGTGCTGTTTAAATACAGGAATGAAATAATTATGGAAAAATAGAGACGAAAGTTAAGGATATATTATCTTTAAAACGAAGTATTATAAAAAAGATAAATTACACTAATTGTCGTGTTTGTAGATTATGCACTGAGTAGGGAAGGGATAGAAAGACAAGTGGCGATAAGAGGAGTAGAGAAAATTTTAGAAATTAGCGGAGGATGAAGAGGAATTGATTATAAAACGAGATTTTAATGTACATTTAAAATTCTTAGGATATCAACATGAAAATAAAAATAAGAAGAAAATTATTGAGTTAATTCATATATTTTAGATTTTTGAATAGCGATGGAAAAATGTAAAGGAACATATATTTAGGAAATAGTAAACCAAAAGAGTGACAGATCTAGTTGTAGTAAATGAAATAATGTATAAAAATTCCATAGAAATGGAGATATGAGAAGAGAGACAGTAGGCATGTCAAACCACAACTTAGTTCAGAGTAAACATAAAAATCTGGGCATAAATGTCCAAGAGATGGGTTTTGAGAAGTAGGCAAGTCTTATGAAAAACTAAGAAAGTCTAAGAGAATCAATTGAGGAGATTGAAATTATCAGAGACATGACAAGGATTGATCAAATTACTAACGGAGAGTAGCTACGGAAGATAGGACGAAGTAGAAAATAGATTACATGAACAATAAAATCCGAGAATAATTAAGAAAATGAAAAACTCTACTGACATATATGTTGCCTGTCTTTTCGACTAAGACTAAAGTAATTATGAAATTTTATTGTAAGCAGTGATAAAATCAGAGAATAATTATAAAAAAAAAAAAAAAAAACTACCGACAAAAAAGGGTAACTTATAGTGGAAAGAAAAGGTGTGCGATGCAAACGCATAAACAGGAAAAATAGAAAGTGCAGATTGCGATAAAGGAATTAGTGTGGAAAAGGGAAAAAAAAAGGTTTAGAAATATTGATAAAATAAAAGGAAAGACGCAAATGGAAGAAATAGAAATGGAAATTTTTGCTCGCTGACCGATACAGTGCTCGTGGATTAGTTTGAATATTAATGCCCATATACCGATTTGCTTGTATTCTGAGTTACTCATAACCATAGGTAGTTCTTTGTGTGTGTGTGTGTGTGTATATATATATATATATATATATATATATATATATATATATATATATATATATATATATATATAAATATATATATATATATATATATATATATATATATATAACATATATATATAAATATATATATATATATATATATATATATATATATATACATATATATATATAAATATATATATGTATATATACAGTATATATATATATATATATATATATATATATATATATATATATATATATGTTTACATATATATATATATATATATATATATATATATATATATATATATTTATATATATATGTTCATTTATACATATATATATTTATATATATATATATACATATATATATATATATATATATATGTATATATATGTATATATATGTATATATAAATATATATATATGTACATATATATATAAATATATATATATATGTGTATATATATAAATAAATAAATATATATATATATATATATATATATATATATATGTATGTATACATATATATAATTATATATATAAATATATATATATATATATATATATATATATATATATGTGTGTGTGTGTGTGTGTGTGTGTGTTTCCTTTTGCTTTTTAGTCCAACAGGTGCTTCGAAATGTAAGATAGCCACATTCCAAAAGGTTTCCTTTATGTTTAGAATCTAACCAGTCTTTTCTCTCCTGCATTCTGAACTGAAATGATTACGATAGTTTATTGTTTGACTTACATAATTTCCTCTTAACTATTGAAATATGCAGGCATGTTTCTTCATTTTTCTTTCTCGAATTACACTCCACCATTTTCATGCTGATTCCCAGAGATTGGTGCATAATTCAAGCGGATTTGCAATTAGGGTGGAGACTTTATTGATTCAGAAGTTTAGTCTATTTTGTTTCAGGCTCTGTTAAAAGGTTTTAGAGAGAGAGAGAGAGAGAGAGAGAGAGAGAGAGAGAGAGAGAGAGAGAGAGAGAGAGAGAGAGAGTAAAAGAAGCGTAAAGCCATAAAAAACAAAAAAATGGATTTTATGTACAGCTTACAGCAATTAATAATGAACTGATATCTTTGGCAAACATTTCACACAGAATTTATAAGAAATAACTACAAATTTATATCAATCATTCATATAATCCGTTTATTCTATTTTTACAGTCTGCTTGACAATCTATTTATCTCATTATTAAATGGCATAATAAAAACTTCATTATCTTCCCGTTTTGATTGATCAATTTATTTGCTTAAAGGGTAAATAGATATAACTTTTCATAAAATCTCAATATTTTAGAATTAAACCAAAACAGAACAATAAGAGACATGGGAATCAGAGAATTTTTAAAAATATGCCATCAATTTCTCTCAGTGATCTTTATTCCAAAAACGCTACAAAGAGGAATGGAATGCATTTCTGAAATTCCGGTTACTGCCAGTTCATCTCATGCAGAACATTGTGACGGGCCGAGAGTAGGTTGTGACTCAAAAGGCCTGATGAAAGCAACTACTCTTGGCCCGTCACATTGGTAAAGCAACTACTCTCGGCCCGTCACATAGGTGACTCCGGAGTGACCCGAACACCTACCAATGTGACGGGCCGAGAGTAGTTGCCCGTCACATTGGTAAAGCAACTACTCTCGGCCCGTCACATTGGTAAAGCAACTACTCTCGGCCCGTCACATAGGTGACTCCGGAGTGACCCGAACACCCACCAATGTGACGGGCCGAGAGTAGTTGCTTTACCAATGTGACGGGCTGAGAGTAGTTGCTTTCATCTCGCCTTTTGAGTCACAACCTACTCTTGGCCGGTCACAACATTGAGCACTGCTTATCCGGCGTGTCAACGCAAGAGCCCGTGTTTCAACTGTGTATTGGGGCAATCTATCAACAACACATCTCCCGGAGGACGAAAAAACAGCATAAAATGTCTCACCACAAGAATCACCTCTGAATATTCTAATGTTAGTGCAACAACTCAGACCATTGCATCAAGGGAAGTTGGAGTAAGACTTTTGATTCAGGGTTAGTTAGGTGGCACTCGATTTTCATGTAAATTCCGCGTATGTGATGCATTCCCATCTCAATGCTCAAAAGTGCATTTACTTGATGAATACATATGAATACGTATAGTGTTTACCCTTTCATTCCGTCCCAGTTCGTTTATATGCATTGCTTTGTGCGAAATTTCTGACAGATACCAAAAACCAAAAGTCCAAAGACTACTATTATTCTAATATAATTTAAGCAAACATTTGGAGTAATATGTTTTACATGCTAGTATGGAAGTATTTGTAAACTGAGGAATTATTTATGGTCACGCTTTTATGCATATCTGTCTTTCATGCCCTTCACAGCACTATAGTCAAAGTCTTAATCCTGCAAAGATTGTTCAGTAATAGCGTTATATCAAACGAGTAATTGCTAAACTGGACTCACTTCTCTCCCTGTTATTTTACCGAACGTCTGAATAATTCCCTTCTCTACCTCTCCTCAATTTAACCTCTTCTCTCATACCTTCGTGTGTATATGCATGCTAACAGGGTTGTGGTGGCCGATGTGGTAACCAGGGTTGAAACTCGAACATGTGCTATGTGGCCAGTACTGTACCTTAAATGCTGCTGGATTTTTGTTACCTTAGATTACCTTAAAACTTTTTCCAATTTCTTTAAAATTTAAGCTGGTAAATCCGAAATTACATTAGAATTACCTTGAAACCATGCAAATTACCTAAAACTAAGGTAATTACCTTAAATTTTAAACCACGGTGGTAACGTCCCTGACTGGGGTTCGTGTCCAGCTCAAACTCGTTAGTTTCTTTGGTTGCTGCAACCTCATCATCCTTGTGATATAAGGATGGGGAGGGGAGCCTATAGATCTATCTACTGAGTTATCAGCAGCCATTGCCTGGCTCTCCTTGGTCCTACCTTGGGTGGAGAGGGGGCTGGGGCGCTGATCATACGTACATGTGGTCAGTCTCTAGGGCATTGTCCAGCTCGATAGGGCCATGTCACTGTCCCTTGCCTCTGCCGTTCATGAGTGGCCTTTAAACCTTTAATGCAAATATGTGTAGTAGTGGTGGATTATACAGCTGGGTATTTCTTCATCATCCTCAACCATTATTATTCCACCGCAAACTTTCTTGGTTCGTCAATCCATCGTCTTCTCTTGAGACTCATTCTGTTATGCTTAGTGTCCATATATTGTCTGTCATTCTCATTATATGAATTGGGATAATAGGTGAAAGGGTTTGTGCATCGCAATGATCAACAAAGCTATACTAATCAGGGCCACCCATACTATAGTCATTTTTTTTAGTGAGGCAGATTTGCACCGACTCACAGGGGTGCCCATTTAGCTCGGGAATAGTTTCCTAATAGCTGATTGGTCAGAAGTATTTTTGTCCGAATACTTCCGACCAATCAGCAATCAGGAAATTTTCCGGGCAAAAAGGGCACCCCTGCGAGTCGGTGCAAACCTGCCTCACTAAAAAAAAATTGACTATATGTTAGTTTGTTGTGAGCGATCAGACTAAAATCTCCCACCATCACCAATCCACAGTGGCTGGCGCGGTGATGAAAACAGGCCAAAACCCAGACTATGTATATCACAACCAGTCTCGGGTATTTCTTAACTACTGACAAACTTAAATAATAGACTTTACTCTTTGGTTGTATAAATTAACTTTTAAAACATTTTATTTTTCAAGATTTTTATCATAAAGTTCATCAGTCGTTTCACAAGAAAATGGGTATATTTAGTTAGGAAAGGAAAAATATGATAAATTAGTTACTGAGAGAGAGAGAGAGAGAGAGAGAGAGAGAGAGAGAGAGAGAGAGAGAGAGAGAGAGAGAGAGAGAGAGGGGGGGTAAATTCTGCCTTCGTATAATTAGATTTAAAAATAAAAAAGTCAAAAGTAAGAAGAAAGTAATTGAAGCGGCACGAATAAAAACGTGGGAAGACAACACAAACTTTAAATGACAACACCGTTCTGTGTAAACTAAAAATAAAGGTTGCAGGTGTCTGGTTTCAGTTCCAGTTTCATCAGAATAGATGCTCACCAGAACGTCATCTGGGCAAGCCCAACGCCCCACTGTGGTGTCCAACCTTTGCAGTGGTCTCCCCAGTAAACAGCTTAAACTCACGATCCCAGCTGGGATCGATCTGCTGGCCTTAGAATGCTAGGCGAACACGTTACCTCTCCTATAGGCCAGGATTTTCCCTTGCATTTGCATCATATGTCCAACAGGGATCGATCTGCTGCCATGGGAATGCTAGGCGAACACGTTACTACTGTAATAGCCAGGATTTTCCCTTGCATTTGCATCATATGTCCAACAGGGATCGATCTGCTGCCATGGGAATGCTAGGCGAACACGTTACTACTGTAATAGCCAGGATTTTCCCTTGCATTTGCATCATATGTCCAACAGGGATCGATCTGCTGCCATGGGAATGCTAGGCGAACACGTTACTACTGTAATAGCCAGGATTTTCCCTTGCATTTGCATCATATGTCCAACAGGGATCGATCTGCTGCCATGGGAATGCTAGGCGAACACGTTACTACTGTAATAGCCAGGATTTTCCCTTGCATTTGCATCATATGTCCAACAGGGATCGATCTGCTGCCATGGGAATGCTAAGCGAACACGTTACCACTCTACTAGCCAGGACTTTCCCCTGCATTTGTATCATATGTTCAAGCTCTCTCCCACTCAGGCTGCGACCCACAATAGTTGCCTACCTAGCAGATACAAAATCAGCTGTTCATGATAACAAATTCATTAGAATTTCAGGGAATTATTTATTTATTTCATATATATATATATATATATATATATATATATATATATATATATATATATATATATATATATATATATATATATATATATGAAGAGTACACAAACATGAAAGAGCACAAAAAATGAAAAAGTGAAGTACTAGGAAGACATCTTAGGGGCAAGGAAAACAGTAAATAGGGCACAATTACGAAAGAGTGAAAAGGCAAAGAGGTGAAAAGGACGCAAATATAAAGTGAAAGTATGATAAAAGGAACAAGTGAAGAGTACACAAAAATGAAAGAACAAAAAATGAAAAAGTGAAACACTAGGAAGACATCTTAGGGGAAACAGTAAATAGGGCACAATTATGAAAGACTGAAAATATAGAAGTGAAAAGGACGAAAATATAAAAAAAGTGAAAGTATGATAAAATGAACAACTGAAGAATACACAAAAATGAAAGAACACAAAAAATGAAAAAGTGAAATACTAGGAAGACATCTTAAGGGTATATATCTACCTCACGCCTCTGTGGGAAACTAATAGATCGACGAATTTAAATTTATATGCGGGATAGGATTTACGAAGGACAGGTAATTATGGGAAAGGTGAGAGCTAGGGGGATCGCCACCAATCCTGAAGGAATTGGAATATTGATGTTCAGCATAATAGCTTCTTATCCTCCTGGCTAGTGGAGTGGTAAACGTGTTCGCCTAGCTTTCGTATGGCAGCAGATCGATCCCTGCCCGGGAGCAGGTGATATTTTCGCCGGAGGAGTCAATAACTCCTATGCTAATAAATGTATTCAAATGAATTTTAAGGGATTATATATATATATATATATATATATATATATATATGTGTGTGTGTGTGTGTGTGTATGTATAAACACATATATATGTATACACACACACACATATATATATATATATATATATATATATATATATATATATATATACAGTATGTATATTTATATATATATAAGCATTGTTCATGATAATTTTCATAATCATACCTGCTATAGGCATGTCTTAGATGTCACTTTTGTTCGTAAGTGACGACTTTTAGCTAAAAAATCAGTTAGGAGGAGCAAACTACTCCTAGAGTTTTACAGATATCCAAATTATTTTCACAAAGTTTGATGGGTGGTATGTGAACTACATTAATAACAATTTTTGTATTGATACTTGTAATAGAAAAGTCACAGTAGCCATTTTTCGATATCCGTGGTAGGCTGATTTTCGGTGGCGCCGTCAATTACTAGTAGAATACTTCACATATCTATATCAAATTTCAGGGATTTATGGGATGGATATTTACTTTGTCCATACCAATTTTCATGTTGATATCTACCAAAGAAAAGCCACAGCAAACGTTTATTTCGGTATGGGTTGAATGGTTATTTTTGGCGGTGGAGTAAATTGTTCCTAGAATAATTCTCATATCCAAATTTCAGGGATTGATGTGAAATATAGTTTCTCTGTTCCTGCCAAATTTCATGGTAATATCCACAGTTGAAAAGACACAGCTATCATGAAGCCTTCTTAAATA
>NC_090735.1:8580312-8602812 GCF_036898095.1 Palaemon carinicauda
TTTCTTCGGAGAAGGTATGCAATCCCTTTCCCTCTGTTTAAGCCTTGGGCTTATCCCTAAGTGGATTTTTCCGAATTAATTTTCGATAAAACTATACTGGGGTGTTACTGTACCTTCCTGTTCCAGTAAGTCTGGTTCAAAGAGGGACAGAACAACAGAGTTTTTAGTCTGAGTCTGTGCTTGTCTGGCTTGGGGTAGAGTCTCCCTCACTGGCCTGACACAGACAAAGGTGGCTTAGCCTCCTTAGGTCACTACCGAAGGTTTCTGTGGATATGATTCCTTCTTTTGCGATCTACCAGACTAGTCCTTGTTGCTGTTCTCGGGGGAGGATAAGTTTCTTTCCCTGGGAGTGGCAACACCTTCCTTGCTTTGGTGCTCTGGGAGCTGGCAAGTATTGCTGGCCTCCCCCCTTAGATCTCCCTTAGGCTAAGATAAGTTTCTTGGCTGCGGGTGATCCGTCACTAAAGCAAGGTTGGTAGGACCCTCTTTTGTCCCTTCCCCCTCTATCTCCGTAATGGCCTAGCCATTACAGTACTGTACGTCGTTCTACATCTGGACCTAGTATAGGTTAGGATGTGGAATTGACTCAGCCCCCTGCAGGCCGGCAGAGCTGCCGGCCGGCAAGGGTCTTATATTTTGAGTGCTGCCCGGACCTCCCTTGGTCCCTCATCCATGCCTGCCTGTAGAGCCAGACGGCATTGGCCAGGAAGCCTGAATTAGATTCTCCCCTTCCTTATATGCACTCTTTCGGATTGCCGGGCTTGGAGGTAGTGTACACTCTTATCCCGGCATCCATCCTATTTTTCTTCTAGTGCTGTACCCGACCCGGCTGCCGGCCTATGAGGCCGGCAGCCGGGCAGGTGTAGTCCTCTGGTTCTTTTGCTGCCGGCTGGCATCGGTCCTGTACCTTTGCCGGCCGGCTAATGTCAACCCTTGTCTGCCGGTCACCAAGAGTGTGGCCAGCAGCTGGGTACTACCTTGTGTAGTTGCCGGCCGGCAGCCATTGCCGGCCGACATTGGCTGTTGCCGGCCGGCAATTGCTGCCGACCGGCACATGTATTTGAACCAGAGTTCTGCCGCCTTATAGCTGTTAAGTAGTATACTTTAAAGCTAGTTATGGTGTGTGCCGGCCGGCACGTATCCTCCTATACTGTACTAGTATTCTTCAGTATAACATATACAGTAAGAGGAAAACTATAGTATGGGTTTTGGTACAGCACTGTGTGTTCTAACACTTTTGTGTTTTCTTGCACAGTCCTTTGCTGTTGCCCTACAGATAGGAAAGTGAGTTCTTTCCTGTCTATTATCCAGGATTTTAAAATCATTGCTTAGGTGTGAGCTCCACCTGTTTCCTCTGGAAACTTTGCATTGGTTACTCTAGAAGAGATTAACCATTTGATTTTATTATCTGGAAGGCTGCAACAATGGGTTGTGAGGGAAACACAAGTGTGTGTCTTTCCTTTCTGAATTGTTATGCTATACTATGCATATCCAGTGATACATAGTTCACTTGATACTCATGGAAATTTCTTCTCTTTACAGAAGGACCCTCCGAAGTGTGGTAGTGCTTTCTGCAACGTCCGCAGCAAGAACCTCTGCGGACATGAGTTTTGTAGGAGACACGCAGCATGCGCTGTCTCCAAGGATGATCTCCGGTATTGGGACCCTCAGGTATGTACTGTGTGCACTAACCTGATTACTGAGGCCTTTGATTCCCCTAGGACGGCGGAATCAAGGGATATAGCTAGGAAGAAGCTTCGTACCTGGGTAAGGGGCTTCCAAAAGAACACTTCTGGCCCTTATCTTCCAAGTGAGAAGATGAGGGCGTATCTTTTCCCTAAGGCATCAGCTGATGCAGTGATTCCCCAGCCTCAAGAGGAGATCCCCCAAGTTCAGATCCAGGTGGATGCTGAAGTCGCGGTCGCGATGCAAGACATCCAGTTAGATGACAGGATGTCTGATGTGGACGAGTGTCTGGAGGAAGACCTCCTGGCAGAAGCCCAGGATGAAGTTCAAGCCCCAGACGTTGTAGAGGTAGAGGTCGACGAGGTGTCGGCTACTCCGGTTCAGATTCCGGAGCCTATTCCCTCAACATCGGCCGATCTCCCAGTAGAGCTGGGACAGGCCCTCTCTTCTATTGTTGGAATGATCCAACAAATGCAGAAGGAGAATCAGGAGAAGGCAGCTGCAATGGAACTGCGAATGCAGTGCCTTGCAGAATCACATGGGCCCCAGAAAAAGCTCAATGTGAAAGACCTTCCCTTGTGCTCAGATGCTAACCCATGGAGGTATGCTGAGCACATGCCGATGACGACTGGAAAGATCGTCATCTCGGATAAGCTGGGCTCAGTTCCCCTGGAGGAGGTGGAATTCTGGCCCAGCAAGGCATCATATCCGGACTGTTATGTCCGGCTGAGGAAGGAACCAGCTTCAAAGGAGGAGACAGAGCCGAAGGAGGTCATAGTGATGGACCATGCTAAGGCTCAAGCTCTACTTTCATCCTCGATGAAAGAGAAGGGCTTCTCTAAATCAAAGGTAGCCGCATTGAACAGGAAGCTCCCTTCCTTTGTGTCCTCGCCTACTAGAGCCTTCCCCTTTTTACAGAAAGGGTTTGCCGCTGTACTAAAAGCAGTCGAGGCCGGCAAGCCTTGCCCCTCCCTAGAGGAGTGTAAACCCTTGTCGCTGGCCCTGCCTATGGACCACAAAGACTGGAAGGACGTCCATCTTACGTTCTCAGTTGGAAAGTTGGAGGCTGATATTGCCGGACGTCAGTTCGGCGAGGACCTCCCTAAGCTGTTTGACTTTCTTTTGCGAAGAGAGTTCGAGACAAAAGAAAGACTGGCTACCTCAATGTCTCTTCAGACTACTCTCGAGACGATGGCAAGTGACCCCAAGGTCCATGAAATGTTCATGGTGGTGGCCAAGACTCATCTGGCCACAGTGACGAAGGACCTTTATGGCTTCGTCAAGGCAAGGAGAGCTTGTAGGGAGTTCGTGTTCACCTCGGCTACGGTGAGGCACGAGCCAAGGAAACTAATCTCCTCCAACATTTGGGGAAAAGACCTTTTCCCTACCGACTTGGTCAAAGAAGTTGTTGATAAGGCCGCCTTGGAGAATAGAAACCTTCTCCAGAAGTGGGGCCTGGCTATCAAAAGAAAGTCTTCCCCGGATGAGGGTCCTCAACCAAAGAGGAAGACTATGAGGACTAGGCTACCGTCTCGGCCAGCCAAGCCTGTTAGACAGCAACAGCAACTGCAATTGCCATTGCCCCCAGTGCCCCAGATCGTGGCACAAACCCCGACCACTTTTCAGTGGGTACCCCAGGCCGTGTCGACACAGTCCACGGCATTCACCCCAGCGTTCGAAGGGCAGTCTACTTCCTTTCGAGCAAAGCCTAGAGGAGCAGCCAGAGGCTCGTCTAGACGCCCCTCAAAGGGAAGGGGATTCAAGGGTGGTCGTGGTCAGGAAGGCAAGACCTCAGGACGGCAGTCCAAGTGAGGTGATACCGGTAGGAGGGAGACTTCTGAAATTTCGGGATCGGTGGACCTTCGATCCCTGGGCCCACAGCCTACTCAAGAATGGACTGGGCTGGAGCTGGTACAACACTCCACCCCCGTGCCTTCGGTTTTTCCAACACTCCACCCCCGTTATGGAGGAGTACGTTCAAGAACTGTTGGAGAAAAAAGGTGATCCGAAGGGTGAAGCCCATCAATTTCTAAGGGAGGCTGTTTTGTGTTCCCAAGAACGACTCGGAAAAGCTCAGAGTCATTCTGGACTTGTCGCCACTCAACAAGTTCATAGTGAATTGCAAATTCAAAATGCTAACACTGCAACACATAAGGACCTTACTGCCCAAGAGGGCATATTCCGTCTCTATAGACTTGTCAGACGCCTATTGGCACATTCCAATCAGCCATCGACTCTCCCCCTACCTAGGGTTCAGGCTACAACGAAGACTATACGCCTTCGGAGCCATGCCATTCGGGCTAAACATAGCCCCAAGGATTTTTACGAAGCTTGCGAGCGTAGCTCTCAAACAATTACGCCTAAAGGGAATTCAGGTAGTAGCCTACCTGGACGACTGGTTGATTGGGCAGCATCCGAGACAGAATGCTTGCAAGCTTCCAGTCAAGTGATCCAGTTCCTAGAGTACCTAGGCTTCAAGATCAACAGAAAAAAGTCTCGACTTTCTCCATCTCAAAAGTTCCAGTGGCTGGGAATCCACTGGGACCTTTTGTCACACCGTTTCTCCATCCCGGCGAAGAAAAGGAAGGAGATAGCGGGTTCTGTCAAGAGACTTCTAGATTCCGAAAGGATATCAAGACGCGAACAGGAGAGGGTACTGGGCTCTCTCCAGTTTGCTTCGGTGACAGACCCAGTGCTAAGAGCACAGCTAAAGGATGCAATCGGAGTTTGGAGAAGTTATGCATCAAACGCGCGAAGAGATCTGAGAAGACCAGCCGCTGCGGCTAAGTACTCTTCTCAGGCCTTGGTCCCAAGCCAGACATCTAAAGAAGTCGGTTCTTCTTCAGCCACCTCCCCCGTCGGTGACGATTCACTCAGACGCCTCGAAGGAGGGATGGGGAGGTCACTCTCATCGGAAAAAAGTCCAGGGGACTTGGTCCAAGCTATTCAAGATCTTTCACATAAAACTTTCTAGAAGCTATGGCAGTGCTCCTTACCTTAAAGAAAGTCTCCCCGCGTCACTCAATCCACATAAGGTTGGTGATGGACAGCGAGGTAGTTGTGAGATACTTGAATCGACAAGGATCGAGGTCACCACCTCTCAACCAGGTGATGTTGGCCATCTTCCGATTGGCGGAAAAGAAGAAGTGGTACCTGTCGGCAGTTCACCTTCAAGGAGTCCGCAATGTGACGGCGGACGCTCTATCCAGGTTCACACCGATAGAGTCGGAATGGTCCTTAGACGCAGGATCATTCTCCTTCATTCTGAATCAAGTCCCAGAACTGCAGATAGACCTTTTTGCGACGAAAGACAACAAGAAGTTGCCCCTGTACGTGCCCCGTACGAGGACCCCTTAGCGGAAGCAGTGGACGCGATGTCCCTCGACTGGAACAGATGGTCCAAGATTTATCTGTTCCCTCCTCACAACCTTCTGTTGAGGGTCCTCAACAAACTGAGATCCTTCAAGGGGTAGCGGCAATAGTGGCCCACAAGTGGCCGAACAGCGTGTGGTTCTCCCTGGCATGGGAACTGTAGCTGAAGTTTGTACCGCTACCAGATCCAGTTCTGACCCAGCGAGTCCAGAAGTCAACTGTCTGCGCTTCATTACAGAAAACCCGGACCCTGCAGCTCATGATTTTCTCTCCCTAGCGGTGAGAAAGCGTTTCGGGATTTCGAAAGCCAGCATAGACTTCCTTGAGGAATATAAGTGCAAATCTACTAGAAGGCAATATGAGTCATCTTGGAGAAAATGGGTGGCCTTTTGTCAAGGCGAAGAATCCGCAGGAGATCTTGACAGACTTCTGCTTATCTTTCTTCTCCACCTCCATGGTCAAGGATTGGCAGCTAACACGATTTCAGCGTGTAAGTCTGCTTTGACAAGACCCATTCTATATGCCTTCCAGGTCGACCTAGGTAACGAGATCTTTAATAAAGTCCCGAAAGCCTGCGCTAGGCTCAGACCTTCAGCACCTCCAAAGCCCATTTCATGGTCTTTAGACAAGTTCTTCATTTCGCTTCTCTGTTGAGCAATGAAGAGTGTGTGTTAAAGGATTTGACACAAAAAGTTATTTTCCTATTTGCACTCGCGTCCGGGGCCAGGGTTAGTGAGATTGTAGCCCTCTCGAGAGAGGCAGGTCGTGTTCAGTTCCTGGATGGGGGAGAACTGAACCTGTTTCCGCATCCTACGTTTCTCGCCAAGAATGAGTTACTCACCAACAGGTGGGGTCCCTGGAGAATCTGCCCTCTGAAAGAAGATGCATCTCTATGTCCAGTAGAATGCCTAAAGGTCTATCTTCATAGAACTTCAGACTTCAAGGGTGGTCAACTATTCAGGGGAGAAACATCAGGCTCAAATTTATCTCTGAATCAACTCAGAGCGAAAATCACATATTTTATTCGCAGAGCGGATCCTGACAGTACACCCGCAGGTCACGATCCGAGGAAAGTTGCCTCATCCTTAAATTTCTTTAAATGTATGGATTTTGAACATCTCCGTTCATACACTGGCTGGAAGTCTTCCAGAGTGTTCTTTCGCCACTATGCGAAGCAAGTAGAGGAACTAAAGAGATCTGTGGTAGCAGTGGGTCGCGGTGTTAACCCTACTGTTTAACTCTGCGAGGAACAGTGGTCTTAATTGGGACGATTAATTCCAGGGTGAGTGTGTAGTTACATACTGTACTACAAACTAAGTGAGGGCACTGTGTTGCCCATGTAGACTGTTCTATTTCCGAAGGTGAACCTAGCATAAGTGCAGACATGTGTAACGAGCGTTTCTAACGCTAATGTCATTGATTTGTAATACAGACTTTTATGACTTTGATACCTCGGTATCTTAAAAGTGGCATTTAATGTTTTTTCTTTCAGACAAACAAGTTCTGTTTACTATCATACTTATGCTTAAAGTTTTGGGTTATCCTCTTCTTATGTATATATATATATATATAATTGTGGTTAACCTGTCTATTTATTGCCTGTCAATAAACTGGTTCTTGAGAACCTTGCGTCTCCTTCACCTGTGTCAATTTATTGGTATAATTGAGCATTCATTCTATGTACCTTATCTGGGATAATTCTAATAGAATTGTTCCTTTATGCAAGCTATGTTGCATTGGTTTTCCTCCTATATATATATATAATATATACATATCTATATATATATATCTATCTATATCTACCTATCATATATATATACATATATATATATATATATATATATATATATATATATATATATATATATATATATATATATTTCTCATCACTCAACAAATCTTCCCCTAAAAGGAAACGAAGCCAAAAGAGTCCTTATTAAGGGTGTGGTCCTATTTCCCACGTCATTTCTCTTGACTCCAATAAATATTTGCGCCAATTTACAGATGGTTCGACTCATGGGTGATGACTGGTATGGATAATGGTCCAAAAATTCGGCAAATTATGTTATGAATCACTTGGCCCCGAATCTACACCCACCAGTCTCTCTCTCTCTCTCTCTCTCTCTCTCTCTCTCTCTCTCTCTCTCTCTCTCTCTCTCTCGTCGGATAATTTCCATTCAGGAAAATTATTACCTAGGATGACCACATTAATAGAATGCTGGACACATCAAATTCATTACCCTCCTGTACGTGGAACCATTAAGCTAATGACGAAGGCAAATTATTATGTTTCATCATTTTCATAATGATAGATTTTACCATCAATCAATTTATATGATAAACAGCAAGTTCTTGGCTATATAATACATACATACACACACATTATATATATATATATATATATATATACGTGTGTGTATATGTTTATAATCATATATATGTATATGTATATGTACAGTATGTATATATATATATATATATATATATATATATATATATATACACACACACACACACACACACATATATATATATATATATATATATATATATATATATATATATATATATGGTGAGAGGGGTTGCGAGTGCGTATATACCTCTCTAACTATTTAGCCTTCATTTTTGACGGGTCGTGCACACTTGAGAGAATAAAACGACTACTCCAATGTCATTTCTATTCAAAATCCAATAGGATAGGTAATACTCTGAAAATGTCGTCACAAGAACAACGAAATCATTTCGCATTTTGACTTCAAAGTCTAGAGAGAAGCATTACAAATTTGCAACGCTTCCTAATCAAAGGCTCTACTTTATTTTCGTGTGAGTGTCACTTTGCAGATGACGAGTTCCACTATGTACGAGTCATTTCCTAAAAGCAAAATTCTGGTCATTCATTTCAGTCTGAAGTCTTGTTGCAAGGAATGATAACCATTCTAAACTAGAGGGGCACTCAGTAGAGCGCAGACCTCCGCCGCAGCAGCTTATTTCTCGACCTCTTGCTCGACCTTGACCTTGACCTTTAACTTTAACATTTATTAATTAGCGTGGATTTTCATACATTCAAATATGTAGTAAGTTTGAAGTCTCTGTGACAGCGATGGCCAAACTTATGGCTGATCCCATAAATTGAACATTTTGCTTGCCCATGACCTTTGACCTTGACCTGCCAAACTTAAATAACTTTCAGCTTTTTACATAATAGTTAATCCCTGCAAATTTCATTACTCTACGATTAAAATTGTGGCCAGGAAGCTGTTCACAAACAAACACACAAACAGGTGGTAAAACATAACCTCCTTCCAACTTTGTTGACGGAGGTAGTAAGTAAGCCATTCAGAAGAAAAAGTTTGAGATCCTGTATTTTTTTTTGGTCACGTTCACATAATCACTATTTGTAACAATAAAAAAAAAAAATAGCCTTCCGGATGGACAGAGAACGATTGTTCATATAAAGGTAATCCTTCTGTAATTTTGTACTTCGTTCATTCTCAAGTGTGTCCAGTTAATAATTTTTATCTGGACACTCTCTATGAATTGGACATAAACGTCTCGATTAATTTTTTAACTACAAATCCCTTTCTTATCTCCTTAAATATCACTGATTGCACATTCACAAACATCTGTGAAAATCTGGGCATACAAACGCATTATCTCTAACAGTGTTTGTAAGCTAGATATGGCTAGTAACATATTATTATCATTATTATTATTATTGCTATTACTAGCCAAGCTACAACCCCAGATGGAAAAGCAAGATGCTATAAGCCCAAGGGCTCCAATAGGGAAAAATAGCCCAGTGAGGAAAGGAAATAAGGAAATAAATAAATGATGAGAACAAGTTAACTTGGCATCTAGCTTTGTATGCTTCAAGGTAGCCGAACGCTATAAATATTTCGTGTATTTCTTCTCTAAGTAGATCAATTAGACATACGTTGTATAGTCGAAAACTGAACGACGCATAATTGAAAAACTTTCTGAGCAATATTGCTAAGTCTGTATAGAATTAATTCCGAAATTCTGTATAGAATTAATTCCGAAATTCTGTATGGAATTAATTCCAAAATTCTGTATAGGATTAATTGCGAAATCTGCATAGAATTATATAATTCCGAAATTCTGCGTAGAATTAATTCCGAAATTCTGTATAGAATTAATTCCGAAATTCTTTATAGAATTCATTCCGAAATTCTGCATAGAATTCATTCCGAAATTCTGCATAGAATTCATTCCGAAATTCTTCATAGAATTCATTCCGAAATTCTGTATAGAATTAATTCCGAAATTCTGTAAGGAATTAATTCCGAAATTCTGCATAGAATTAATTCCGAAATTCTGTATAGAATTAATTCCGAATGCTATTAATCTAACAGATGTCTCTGTCCCTTGGCTAAAGATTTAATTTAGCATCAACTCGTGGTACAGTTTCCAGCCTCAAGTACCTCGTAAATGGTGATAATTATGGGCCGATTCACGAGCGCTTCCACGTATATGAACTTATGAAGCCTCTGTTCACTTCGCTTCACTGCAAATGTCACGTCTGGTGATCAAACAGCGCAGGGAGGCTGCAAGATAAAGGGAAACCGGTTTAATTAATCGGTTTTAATGTTGTTACTGTTCTCAAGATATTTTATTCTAATTGTTCATTACTTCTCCCGTAGTTTATTCATTTCCTTATTTCCTTTCCTCACTGGGGTATTTTTCCCTGTTGGAGCCCTTGGGCTTATAGCATCCTCTTTTTTCCAATTAGGATTGTAACTTGGATGATAATAATAATAATAATAATAATAATAATACTAATCCCCTTCATATATGAAAAGAACTTCCTTACTTTCGTCGTTCATAAATCGTTTAATAAAATTAACAAGCCATTGTTAAAATTTACAACAATCGAAGTTCTCTCAGCGGTTAGAAAGAATTAGCCTTCCTGTTTTCAAAAATGTATTCGATATTCAATAATTATCATCCTTACGTGAAAACAGAGGATAATAAAAGGAGGTTTATTAGAGGATGGTTTACGTACCGCCATGATCAGCAAATCTGTACTATAGTCAATTCTTTTCAGCGAGGCAGATTTGCACCGACTCTCAAGGGTGCCCTTTTAGCTCGGAAAAGTTTCCTGCTCGCTGATTGGTTGGACAAGATAATTCTAACCAATCAGATAGCAGGAAACTTTTCCGAGCTAAACGGGCACCGCTGCGAGTCGGTGCAAATGCGCCTCACTAAAAAAATTAATTATAGTCAGGGCCATCCATAGTCGGGTGGTTTGCTATGAGCGATCAGACGAAAATCTCCCTCCATCGCCAATCCGAACTGGTCAGCGTGGTGATGTAATCTGGCCAAAACCTAGCCACGAAGGACATGTTTAAAGGTTTGGAGGCCAGTCATGAATGGCAGAGGCAATGGACAGTGACATTACCTTATCAAGCAGGACAATGCCATAGAGACTGACATATATGTGATCAGCGCCCAAGACGCCCAAGCTAGGACCAAGGAGGGCCAGGCAATGGCTGCTGATGACTCACCAGATAGACCTATAGGCTCCCCAAAACTCCCCATCCTTAGCTCACAAGGATGGTGAAGTTGTAGCGACCAAAGGAACTAACGAGTTTGAGCTTTGTATACATATGTATACACACACACACACACACATATATATATATATATACATACACACACACACACATATATATATATATATAATATACATATATGTATACACACACACACACACACACACACATATAAATATATATATATATATATATATATATATATATATATATATATATATATATATATATATATATACATATATATATATATATATCTGTCACACCGTACATATCTTTTATTTCGGAGTGAATCTTTTTGACAAATATTTCTACTTTAATTGGAAATATTTTTTGACATTCCTCTTTTTCGCCACTTTATTCGCTTTAAACTCCGATAGCGTTGCATTCCATGCATACGACTTTTAAGGTTACAACAGTGACAGATTTTACTGAGGAAGGTATGGTTAAATAAATGATTCTTTATTAGAGTTAGTAAATTCATTAATGGAAATAACAGAATGATAGGATAAAAAGTGATCTATATTTTATTTATTTCCTTCCCTCACTGGGCTATTTTCCCCTGTAGGAGCCCTTGGGCGTATAATATTGTATCGCACGTGTTTCAAACATGCTCGTACACTGTAAAAAGTATATTATTTTTTATTGTTTATCTTGCTCTATACCTCACTGTTGACACAACCTGTTTAAGCCTGTCTGTTCATGAATTATTTCTTTTTTAATTTTTGTGATCTTCTTGTCCTTAACCGTTGAAATAAAGTTAGTTACAATCTAACGGCTCTCCCGCACAGTATCTTGCTTTTCTAACTACTGTAGGGTTGTAGTTTGGCTAATAATAATAATAATAATAATAATAATAATAATAATAATAATAATAATAATAATAATAATAATAATAATAATAATAATAATAATAACTAGACTAGGTTCTCTATATGGTGACAGTTGAGAGATACTGACGGAGACAATTTAAAACTATAGTCAATTCTTTTTAGCGAGGCAGATTTGCACCCTTTCGCAGGGGTGCCCTTTTAGCTCGTAAAAGTTTCCTGATCGCTGATTGGTTAGACAAGATAATTCTAACCAATCAAATAGCAGGAAACTTTCCCGAGCTAAAAGGGCACCGCTGCGAATCAGTGCAAATGCGCCCCATTAAAAAAAAATTGAGTATAGGCATTTTAGCTCTTATTACGATACATTTTAGGCCGAAACAAAATACCAGGCTAACCTGCGTTCGAAAAGTTCCTATCAAACTCTTTCGTAGTTATTTATATTCTCATTCTTCTCTCTTTTAAATACCAATCGAGCTGCCTATTATTTCAAGATGTCTGAACTGATAAAGAGCTTTAATTAAAGCGATTAAAAATTGAAGTATTTAAATTCTACGTTGATCAGAATATATGGAAAGTTAAACATATTTGGGTTTAAAAGTCAGAGCCATTTATTAACTGCCTGAAGGGAAATGGGAGGACGGTCCATAAAAGAATCAAATTCCAAACGATTGCACAAAGCGATTGCAATATTTTCGCGTTTAGCAATCATAAATAACCATGGCTGCAGGTCTCTCTCTCTCTCTCTCTCTCTCTCTCTCTCTCTCTCTCTCTCTCTCTCTCTCTCTCTCAGTGAGTATAAACACTGCCACACACGCACGCACGCGCACACACACACACACACACACACACACACACACATATATATATATATATATATATATATATATACAGTATATATAATATATATATATAATTTATATACGTGTGTATATACATACATGTGTGTGCGTGTTTGTATGCATATATTTCATAGATATAAGTGCGCATGTGCACTATATATATATATATATATATATATATATATATATATATATATATATATATATATATATATATATATACTGTATATACTGTACAGTATATATATATATATATATATATATATATATAAATATATATATATATATATATAAAAATATAGATATATATATATATATATATATATATATATATATATATATATACGCATGCGACACCTAATAGGATAATTAACCTTTTAAAGCAATTAAGGAAGAATTTCAAAGGGGATCCTGTAAATATATAATTATTACCATATATTCGATAGAAAAATTAATTTTACATTATTACTGTTTAATTATATTGGATTATAAATAATAATGATAATAATAATAATAATAATAATAATTATTATTATTATTATTATCATTATTATTATTATTATTTCTTAAGTTAACACCGTCTTCCATCTGGAAAGGAGGCAAAAATTTCCCGGAGATCTGCTGTTGGAGTCTGTGACTCCAAAAAGTCTCCAGGAGACTGAAAAGTCTTCAGAATCCTTTTAAGACTCTCTTTCATTTTTTCAAACCAATGCTGATACGAACCTCTGTATAGGTATGTATAGTTATGACTACTATGTTCAAAGAAGCATTCGTGTGTGTGTGTGTGTGTGAATATGATCGGACAATACAACTGGCCTCAAAATGCAGCTTCAGTTATCCAAGAACGGAACGCTGCGTGCGAGGATATGATGTTAAATCTTCAGGGACAACTGCGAACTCTTCAGTCCTTAGTCTTCAAATGGTTTTCGTGGCTTCTCCAGAGGCGTTTTGGAGACTGTCGTGCAGTCGCCTCTCGGGATGGCTTCCTCGGTGGGTGGCTGCAGCCCTGTCCTTGTATTTGGGGGCTTTTGGAAAACCCATGAGGAACTACGTGGGTGTGAACTTGGATTGCGGCAAATGGAGGCAGAAGCTTTGAGATTCAACGACCAGTTGAAATCAAGATGGTTTGTTGGCAAACTTCTCCCCGAATTCGACATCGGAGCGATGGAGGAAATCCTTTCTCATGGTAACAAGACAACTTGCATCGGTTTGGCTGCTGCTGGCGCCATATGGTGGAATAATATTTGCTATGAGAAGGAGGGCTAAAGAAGGACAACTAAATGACTTGAGAAGAGTAATAGGTGAGATGAATACAGAGAAAGAGACGCAAGAAAAACTGAAAGCTCAGAAAGAGACAGAGTATCAAAAGCTGAAAATTGACTGCGCTGAAAAAGATCTTCAGATGAAGGAACAGGAAAGAAACAGGAAATTCTAAGCAGGGAAATGGAAGAAATTAAGAAAATTTATTATGAGAAAATAGAACAACTGCAAAATGACTGCTTCCAAAAAGATCTTCAGATGAAGGAACAGGAGAAGAAACTGGAAATTCTTAAAACGGAAATGGAGGAGATTAAGAAAATTCATAATGAGAAAATAGAACAACTGGAAAAGGACTTCGCCGAAAAAGACCTTCAGATGAAGGAACAGGAGAAGAAACAGGAAATAAAACGGAAATGGAGGAAATGGAAGAATTTACGAAAATCCATAAGAAAATAGAAGAACTCGAAAATGACTGCATCCAAAAAGATCTTCAGATAAGGGACCAAAAACAGTTGCTGGAAATTCTAAAAACTGAAAATGCTCTTTTGCATCTCCTTCGAGCTGAAGCAAACGCAGCCTCCGGAAACCCTGTTGACACGGATATCATACTGGACTGCTGCCAAGCCATTGAGAAAGGTCTTCAAGGATGCAGAGCCTACATGCTACGAGGAAAGCCCCTTCCAAACTTGGCCTTTTCGACGCTGCCATGAAGGACTTCGAAGCTGTTAGAACGGTAAAGGGATCTGAGGAATGTTTGAACTTCACAGATGATGCTAAAGCGCTAAAGAATAAATGGGAAAGCCAAAGTCATTATCAGGTTTTCGGTGTGGGTCAGACGGCCATGAGGGCAGAAATTTTAAATGCCTTCAAAGGCTTGGCCTTGAAGTTACATCCGGACAGACACGGGGACAAACCAGAATTCATACAGGAGGCATTCGAAAAGTTTAAAAAAGTGGTTAATGCTAAAACTGTTCTCATGAATGAACAAAGCAGAAATGAATACGACGCAGAGATTCAGCCACCATGCCCACGACAAGTCAGGACAGAGGGACCAACGTCAGCAGTACCGTTACTATTATAACCCAGCAAAAGCATACTATAATCAGCGGAAGCAAAAGCATCGAAGTCCTAGAAAGCAAAAGAAAAGTTTAAAGATATGTTCGCCGCATTTGGCAAATTTTTCGCAAGTAAATTAATAAAATCCTTCCTGAATTATAAAAAAAAAAGAAAATCTCAAAAAAATATATAAAAACAAAAAAATCCCCAAAAAAATAAAAACAAAAGCAAAAAAAATGCATGTGGAAAATATTCTTAGAATAAGTTTCAGTAGAGTTTTTGAGGAAAATATTAGTTTTAGTTTACTTTTGTAAGTAAACAAGTTTTTATGCAAGTGCCATTAGAAGGATCAAGTAGACAGAATATGAGAGGAGCGGAAAGGGACATTTTAATTAGGAAGAAATATCCTTTGATGCAGATGGTACAAGCTCTACATCATTGGGTAAAGGATTGCCTTAGTTGGAAGGATCAAGTGGATGAACTATGAAAGATGGAGAGAAAGGGGATTTTTTTTCCAGGAAGTGCTTAAGGGATGCTTGACTCAACTACCCGGCTTGAAGGACGTGGAATAACCTAGAGGACTTGCTCTACGGAGGGGAAAACCTTGTCTTTTTCTAGTAAGCTATGTTCCCTGGTGTAGTCGTACACGGGTTTCGGCAGGTGAACAAACGGTCAGATATCTAGATCTATTCTTTTGGATACTAACCCTCGGGTGGTTCTGATGGAATAATCTAGAAGACTGGCTATGCAGAGGGGAGGAGGCGAGGTTCTTCTAGTAGGCAGTCAGGTCCTAATATGGGAACCAAAGAAGTCAGGCTGGGGGAAGAAGCTGAATCCTTTGAGGAGAAGCAGGAGGAAAGGAAACATCAGAAGAGAAAATTTAGAAAATCCACCCCCTCAAAATATAAAAACCACAAAATACATAAAAAAAAAAGCAGCAACAAGAGGAGGAGAGGCCGGAGAAGAAGCAGCAGCAGCATAACGTTTAAAAAAATCCAATAATAAACCTAAAATCCAAAAATTATATAAAATCTACAAAATCCAAAAAAGAAAAAAAAGAAACAGCAGCAACAAAAGGTGGATGAGAAGCAGCAGCAAAAAAAAAAAAAAAAAAAAAAATAGAGGAATAAATAAACAAATAAAAACTATAAGATCCCCCCCCCAAAAAATCCCCCAAAATATAAAAACTATAAAGTCCAAAAGAAAAAAAAAGAAGCAGCTGCAACAAGAGGGGGAGAAGAAGCAGGAGGTGTAGCAGAAGAAGAAATAAATCAAATAAATCTAAAAAGATAAAAAAACTATAGAATCTACAAAAAATATAAAATCTATAAAACAAAATAAAAATAAAAAATCTACAAAATCAGAAAGAAAGGAAACAGTAGAAACAAGAAGAGGAGGAGAAACAGCAGCAGCGAAAAATAAATAGAAAAAGGAACTTTTTTTTTTTTTTTTTTGAGAAGGAAATATCCTTGGATGCAGAGGTACAAGCCTGCATCATTGGATAAAGTGCGGACTCAGTTGGGAGGATCGAGTGGTTGGCCTATGGAAGAGGAAGAGAAAAAGAAACTTTTTGTTATTGAGGAGGAAATACTGGAATCTTTAGCATGTTCTACCTCTTGTAATTTTCATTACTTTCTCTAAAACTTTCAACAATCAATTTCTGAGAGAGAGAGAGAGAGAGAGAGAGAGAGAGAGAGAGAGAGAGAGAGAGAGAGAGAGAGAAAGAGAGAGAGAGAGAGAGAGAGAGAGAGAGAGAGAGAGAGAGAGAGGACTCCTTGCTTGTGTTTACGAAAGATTTTTCAGTCGGGTCATAATATATTTCAAAACTAAGCATCGATCCTTTTTGTCAACAAGTTGTTTGTGAGAATGGCATAGGAAATAACACAACAAATAAACCATATAATTATAAGTTAGAATCATTATAATGATAGAATTAAGGTCTGCAGAAATTAAACTAAATTTACGTTCATCCATAATTTTTCGTGGTTCCCCTACCATCACCCCCCTTACAGTTCTAATAAGTACTTCCCCTGTCCACCGTCGTCCTCCCCCAGCCCGTTGCCCTCCCCCCTAACAACAAAACTCTTCTACACCCGCAATTCTGGAATCTATAGATATTGGGGGTGACAGAGGGGGACTGGAGACGACAGGACATTTGCTTTTGACTGTATATATATATATATATATATATATATATATATATATATATATATATATATATATGTGTGTGTGTGTGTGTGTGCGTGCGCGCTCGCGTCTGCTTCCATATTTTTCATTGCAATGCCATGAAGCTGCGACCAGTGGAAATTCTCCTTCTCTTTTCACAACTGAGTTCTTATCTACGAAATCCAAGCAATATATTCCATAGATTTTTCGATCACACTTATGCAATATTCTAATATGACTGAAATTGTTACTCTAATATCTTCCCTTATTCGAGATCTCTTCTTTAATAACGTAAAAGTTAAATAGTAGGTAGTAAGTTGGCCAGGGCACCAGCCACCCATTGAGATACTACCGCTAGAGAGTTATGGGGTCCTTTGACTGGCTAGACAATACTATTCTTCTCTCTAGTTACAGTTCATTTTCCCTTTGCTTACACATACACCAAATAGTCTGACCTATTCTTTACAGATTCTCCTCTGTCCTCATACACCTGACAACACTGAGATTACCAAACAATTCTTCCTCACCCAAGGGGTTAACTACTGCATTGTAATAATTCAGTGGCCACTTTCCTCTTGGTAAGGGTAGAAGAGACTCTTTAGCTATGGTAAACAGCTCTTCTAGGAGAAGAAAACTCCAAAATCAAACCATTCTTCTCTAGTCTTGGGTAGTGCCATGGCCTCTGTACCATGGTCTTCCACTATCTTGGGTTAGAGTTCTCTTGCTTGAGGGTACACTTGGGCACGATATTCTATCTTATTTCTCTTCCTCTTGTTTTGTTCAAGTTTTTATAGTTTATAAGGGAAATATTATTTTAATGTTGTTACTGTTCTTAAAATATTTAATTTTTCCTTGTTTCCTCTACTCACTGAGCTATTTTTCCTGTTGGAGCCCTGGCTTATAACATTCTGCTTTTCAAACTAGGGTTGTAGCTTAGCAAGTAATACTACTACTACTACTAATAATAATATTGAATTGCTAGTAATTGATCTTGTGGAGCTCATATTTATATTAAAAGTTTTTACAGGAATTTACTTCAACTTTTAGCATTCGTTGAAGGCTTGAAATTGTCGCTCTATCTCAATTGTCTCATTAAGCTGAAAAGATTTATTGCTGCTATGTGTCTGTGCCCTGAATAATAAAGGTTTTTATGCAATAAAGTTGAATTTATATAGATTAAGTATTAGCTTCTAAAGATGTAGGATAGAAAGGTCCGCAATTCTAATGAAGAATATATCACTTATTGTAATAAAACTGTCAGTTTTGTTTACAAAAAGAATTAAAATTATTTGTTACATATGATTTCATGCTATGAAATTGCCGATATGATTCTTTTAAAATTTTGGATACGAATTCCAATAATTCGAGAGAAAAAAAAGGAATCAAGAATATTTGTTACATATGATTTCATGCTATGGAGGTGCAAAAAAAAAAAAAAAAAAAAAAAAATAATCCCCGACTCCAACCTCGCCTTACACATACATTGCAAGAGATCAAAGTTCGTTCCTTCGTTTATGAACGACCATGACCAAGGTCCAGGCCACGGGTTCTTGCGTTATGGCAGCCCGTATCAATTTCACGGACGGGAAAAGAATTGAGAACATTCCTTAAAAAAAAAAACTACAAAATTATGTACTCTTCAGCTTTAATAAGCAGCTCTTCTACGAGAAAGACACTCCAAAAACAAATCATTGTTCTCTAGTCTTGGGTGGTGCCACAACCTCTGTACAACGTTCTTCCGCTGTCTTGGAATAGAGTTCTCTTGCTTGAGGGTATACTCAGGCGCATTATTCTATCTCATTTCTCTTCGTCTTATTTATTTGAAGCTTTTATAGTTTATGTAAGAAATATAGTTTATGTAAGAAATATTTATTCTATTGTTGTTACTGTGCTTAAATTATCTTAATTGTTCATTACTTCTCTTGTAGTTTGTTCATTTCTTGGTTTCCTTTCCTCACTGGTATATTTTCCCCTGTTTGAGCCCTTGGGCTTATAGCATCCTGCTTTTCCAACTAGGGTTGTACATTAACAAATAATAACAATAATTTGATCATTTTGAATGATGATAATAAAAATGTAAATAATAATAATAATTATAATAAATTATAACTAGTAATAATAATAATAATAATAATAATAATAATAATAATAATATAACTTACGTTCCTCCAAATATGCATTCAAGGAATTCTGACTAGCATTCTAGACATGAATTTTCAAATCCATCCTCTAGAGGCAATCAGCATTGATGTGGATTTAATCAATTCACTAACTACATATCAATTAAATCGATCAGGATTTCTGCATTGCCTTCATATGCTTTAGTATTCTCTTCAGAGAAATTCTGAGAAATCCTATCAATTTCATTAACCTTTAGTGAATTAGCGATGCATATATAAGCTACGATGGTGAAAATGGGTTGATTTCTAAGTACCAAAAAAAAAAAACACCTGAATTCGACAGGTATAAATTCAGAAGAATTGTCATAGACTTTTATCTTTCTTCGTGGCTAAGTGGTGGTTATGTCACTGTTCATGCCAGCTTCTGAGACCAAGGTTCGATTCCCGGCCTGTCAGAAGCTATTGTGTTTGAGTGGTTCCGCCTTGGGACTCTGATCCCGAGGTCGATAAGAGAATCTAGACATTAAGGTATTAAAATATATGGGTTATTTGAATAATTCGCTATTTAATACACACAGGCAGTTACTAAGATTTAATATATGACTTTTTGTATATGTTTTTAAGATGTACGTAGGAAGTTTCCTACCCAAAGACCGTAATTAATTGATTTCGTCTGTAAAAAATACTACAATTCAAAACCATAGTTTCCGATTCCGACCTCACTTGAAGCTCTTCTTGAATCGGTAGAACTTCAAAAGATCAAATTTGAACTAAGTGTTTTTATGTTGAACAGGCTGACATGAGTTTTTTTTATAGTTTATATATGAAAGATCTGTTTATTATGTTACTGTTCTTAAAATTTTTCATTCTAATTGACTATTACTTTCATTTAGTTTATTTATTTCCTCAATTCCTTTCCTCACTGGGCTATTTTTCCCTGTTGGAACCGTTGGGCTTACAGCAGCCTGCTTTTCCGACTAGGGTTGTAGCTTAGCTAATAATAATAATAATAATAATAATGATAATAATAACAATAATAATAATAATATTGAGTACATTAACTCTGGGCAACATGCTTCGGTATATAAAAATCATAATCACTCACAACAGTTCAGTATTAATAGTCTCACTATGACAGTAATATTCTTAGGTACATGCATTAGCGAGCAAGCTTTGCCTAAGATAACGAATCTACCTATCCATCTATCAATCGAACTGCCTATCCATTTACCTATCAGTCGAACTGCCTATTCATTTACCTATCAATATATCAATCGAGCTGCCTATCCATTTACCTATCCATCTATCAATCGAACTGCCTATCCATTTACCTATCCATCTATCAATCGAACTGCCTATCCATTTACCTATCCATCTATCAATCGAACTGCCTATTCATTTACCTATCAATATATCACTCGAGCTGCCTATCCATTTACCTATCCATCTATCAATCGAACTGCCTATCCATTTACCTATCCATCTATCAATCGAACTGCCTATTCATTTACCTATCAATATATCACTCGAGCTGCCTATCCATTTACCTATCCATCTATCAATCGAACTGCCTATCCATTTACCTATCCATCTATAAATCGAACTGCCTATCCATTTACCTATCCATCTATCAATCGAACTGCCTATTCATTTACCTATCAATATATCACTCGAGCTGCCTATCCATTTACCTATCCATCTATCAATCGAACTGCCTATCCATTTACCTATCCATCTATCAATCGAACTGCCTATTCATTTACCTATCAATATATCACTCGAGCTACCTATCCATTTACCTATCCATCTATCAATCGAACTGCCTATCCATTTACCTATCCATCTATCAATCGAACTGCCTATCCATTTACCTATCAGTCGAACTGCCTATTCATTTACCTATCAATATATCACTCGAGCTGCCTATCCATTTACCTATCCATCTATCAATCGAACTGCCTATCCATTTACCTATCAGTCGAACTGCCTATTCATTTACCTATCAATATATCAATCGAACTGCCTATTCATTTACCTATCAATATATCAATCGAACTGCCTATCCATTTACCTATCCATCTATCAATCGAACTGCCTATCCATTTACCTATCAATATATCATTCGAGCTGCCTATCCATTTACCTATCTATCTATCAATCGAACTGCCTATCCATTTACCTATCAGTCGAACTGCCTATTCATTTACCTATCAATATATCAATCGAACTGCCTATCCATTTACCTATCCATCTATCAATCGAACTACCTATCCACCTCCCTATTAAAAGATCCTATTCCATAATTTCTGAATGGAAAAAAAATAATTTTGGAATCCAAAAATCTAAATCATCCTGCGGAAAAATTCAGATCGCTTTGACATTTCAAACGAGCTTCCATTTCCGATCTATAGGAATACATGTGGTAACCCTAACTGACAGAATTTCGCTTTGTTGTACAGAATTGGGTTATTCGCTTGAAATAGAATATACCGTGATTTAACGTGAGCGTCAAAGCAAGTTTCGTTGGGTATGAATGACACGTGAAATTTCTCTTGCTGGACAATGGACCATAGAATTTGAACAGATTAATGATTTCGAAATTATCATGATCAGATTATTATAATAATTATTATCACCATTGATAGCTGAAACCCTATCACACCTAACAGGTGCTACGGATAGCTGCGGATAGAGCATCCGCCAAGATCAGCGATGGATCTAAATTATATTGTAGAGCGATCGCATGCTTCAGCGGACAGGGCAATCCGTGCGGATAAGCAAAAACCCTTGCAGATGAGCAAACGCCCTGTCGTATACGCTACTTCCGTAATCTTTCCATACTGCCTCTTCCACCATCCGTACTCTATGTGCAATGTATCCGTACTCTCTCTGTCGAAGAGTACGTAGACAGTTCGTAGAGTGTACAAATATGTGCGAATCTCCTTTCTACCTCTGAGTTCTTTTTCTCTCTCCCGCTCTTGCAGACTTTCAAAGTGCAAGGTGACTTGTATCCGTCTAGTCTCCGTGCTGTCACGTCCCTACTCTCTACGTGGGATCCTTGCGAGGGAGTGATAGGAGTTTAAGCTATAAGCCCTAGAGCTCCAAAATTGTTATAAATAAATAAATAAAATATATATATATATATATATATATATATATATATATATACATATATATATAAACACACATATGTATACATAAACATATAAATATATACATATATTATATATGTAAATATATATATATATATATATATATATATATATATATATAAATATATATATATATATATATATATATATAAATATATACATATATTATATATATGTATATATGCATATATATATATACACACACACACACACACACACATATATATATATATATATATATATATATATATATATATATATATATATACACACACGAGTCAAAATGAAGAGTTCCTTTGGCTTGTGAGGTTTGTTCCCTGTAATGACCTCAATACCGATTTCATGAAAAGCAAATAGTGACAGAGAATCTGATTGTAAATGTGGTAATAGCTTCATTGGAAGTTTCAAACAAATGACTTTGAATAAGTGGGTGGCCTCAAAGC
>NC_090735.1:8607812-8612812 GCF_036898095.1 Palaemon carinicauda
AAATATCCGGGTGTTTTCATCAATAGCGAGCAACTTAAGCCTTTAAGAAATAAAAGGTCCACCCAATTTTTAGTATATGGATTGAAGACAGTTCCTAAACTTCGGGGAGCCATTTAAATGATTAATATTTGCTAGACCCCATAATGCAAATGATAGGTTATCGGCGTGGACGGAGTTTCGCTAATAAGGATAAAGGCTGGTTTCATTTCCATTTTCATCAGAATAGATACTCACCAGAACGTCAGCCTTGCAATCCCAACTCCACCACTGTGGGCCCAACCAGAGCAGTGGCCTCACTTAAACTCACGTTCCCGGGCGGGGATCGATCTACTGACATGCGAATGCTAGGCGAAAATGTTACCATTGTACTCGTCAGGAGATATTGTCTGTCCTTTTATTATTTAAATGTTAAACGACCTAATGACGTCAGTTAGTCTCTTTCTCAGTTTCGCTTCCAAAAGTCTAAAATTAAAGCCAGATCTTTGCTCAGTATCTTTAAGGTTGACACTTCCAGAAGACTAAAATTACTGCCAGATCTTTGCTCAGACAGCATCTATAACTTTTATACATGCATGTTGTTTTAGCAACAGATCATCCATTTTTACGAAGAGGGTAACAATATTCTAAAATAGTCTTGTTTAATCTAATTAATTATCTTATTTCAACTTTTCAAGCGACGTGTGGAATTAATTTTCATAATCTATTCTAATTAATTAAACTTAATCTAATTAACCCTTTTACCCCCAAGGTATGTTGAACTTTCAAGCACATTTTGCGATATCTGTTTTTTAAATTGCTCTAACAGCCTTAATTTTTGTCATAGAGAGGTCAGGTTGGTCTTATTCTTTTGGAAAATGCCTGAAGTTTCTCATAAAGTTATCAAAAATATGCAAAAACATGTAAATAACAGTGTTTTGCAAGAACGTACCGGTACGTCCTTTGGGGGTAGAAGGGTACAGGTTATCTGCTTTTTCTTACTGGTTGGTATTCCCAAGTTTGATGAGTTAAAGGGTCCACACCAGACTACTCTAATGCCCGGTTCTGTTATGACATAGATGATACAGAAAGTTAGATTATGAATGGAAGGTTTTGGGTGAGATTATAAATCTTCCTACCGAGTTATTAGCAGCCACTGTCTGACCCTCCCTGGTCCTTGCATAAAGGAAAGTGGCCTTGGGCGTTAATCATATGTATATATGGTCAGTCTCTATGGCATTGTCACTGTTCCCTTACCTCTGCCCTTCGTGGGTGACCTTTAAACCATTAAACTAACTAACTATGACATAATATGTTTGGTTTCAGTTCTAAATGATGATAATTTGGTTTCAATTTTTCTGGTACTAAGAAGCGTTTCTCATCCTTTTCACTTTTAACATATTTTCTTTTTCTTTTCTTTATTCATGACATGACTAATTTCAATGTTAAATTCAGTTTTTTATTGATACTGAAAATAGTGAAGACAGAAGCAGAAGAAGAAGAAAGTATGAATATTAATAAAGTTAGTAATATTCTAAGGACTAATCTGTTTATCACGGTCAGATCAGATGAATTATTGACTGGAAAAAAAATCTATGCGAAAGTAGTAAAGGAAGGACAATGATTAGAAAAACCAAATACGAAGAAGAAAGCTAAAGTTAAATTTACAGTGGTTAGTAAATGATACTGGAAGGACAAAATATTTAATAATTTGTAGTGGTTAGTAAATGATACTGGAAGGACAAAATATTTAATAATTTGTAGTGGTTAGTAAATGATACTGGAAGGACAAAATATTTAATAATTTGTAGTGGTTAGTAAATTATATTGGAAGGACAAAATATTTTATAATTTGTAGTGGTTAGTAAATGATATTGGAAGGACAAAATATTTCATAATTTATAGTGGTTAGTAAATGATATTGGAAGGACAAAATATTTCATAATTTATAGTGGTTAGTAAATGATATTGGAAGGACAAAATATTTCATAATTTATAGTGGTTAGTAAATGATATTGGAAGGACAAAATATTTCATAATTTATAGTGGTTAGTAAATGATATTGGAAGGACAAAATATTTCATAATTTATAGTGGTTAGTAAATGATATTGGAAGGACAAAATATTTCATAAATTTGTAACAGAATTTAACTGTTCACTGATTGCGTCATCACTGCTCTAGGTTATGAGGTTATGGTTCCCCTTAGAAAGCCTTCAACTGGAATAAGTTCCAGCGTCCTAAGTCCTGCTGGAAGGACGTAGGTTGTTTGTAATGAAAATGCCAACACAAAGAAATAATTTGCGTTTGATTAAATTAGATTAGGAAAATTAATTTCACACGTCAATTGAAAAAAGGTTGAACAGAGCTGCAAGAAATAATATAATTAATTAGATTAAGTTTGATTAGATTACATTAGATTATGAAAATTAGTTTCACCAGTCGCTTGAAAAAAAGTTGAACAGAGCTGCATGAAAAGTGAAAAATGTTGATCTTTAAATAAGTAAGATTTTAACATCACAACACAGTAAGGATTTTTGTATTAACTTTATTGGGTCAAATTGTTCGGAATTGGGACTTGGGAGGCCATTCAGGGAAGTAAAAGTTGAAAGAGGTTGGAGAAAAGGGTGGAAGAAGGGAAGTGGAAAAGAGGGCTAAAAAGTGGATGCACCAAAGGGTCGAAGGGATACTGCACAGACCAAAAAGCCTACAGTGGGCTGCGTGAGGAACACTGACGATACTAAGCACCAACAGGAAGCATATATAACAAAAGCAAAATAAAAGCGTTCATATAAGATCTAATAATAAAAAAAAAAAATAATGAAGATTGTCCATACTCATCATTACGTGACAGATTTAACATAGGATTACATATGGCCTAAGGAATTTAAAATTTTCAGATAACTAATGAACATGATATGGCAAGAAGCGGTATTTAATCCTCGTATTTCAAGGTTAAGTTGGGTTAGGTATTACATGTCACGATCTTGCAGTAAATCTTACGAGTAAGGTTTTATTATTTTACTCATGTAGGGTGACTTCCATTTAATAACTAAGATTTTTACCTCCGCTAACGACATTGGAAGGAGGTTATGTTTTCGCCCCTTTTTTTGTTTGTTTGTTTGTGAACATCTTCCTGGCCACAAGGATTAACTGTTATGTGAAAAACTAGAATTGATTAAATTTTGGAAGGTCAAGGTCAAGTACAAGAAAATTGTCCAATTCACGTAATCAGCCATAAGTTTGAACATCGTAGTCACAGAGACTGCAAACTTGGTTCATATTTGAGTGTATGAAATTCCACGCCAATTAATACATGTTAAGGTCAAAGGTCAAGATCAGGGTCGAGCAAAAGGTCGAGAAATAAGCTGCTGCGGCGGAGGTCTGCGCACTACTTAGTGCCCTCTTAGTTTTTATTGTATCTGATTCCCTCTGATAAATTTATTCCCCGCAATAATTATCAAATTAGTATGATCCAAATATTTAATATTTTAAAAAGAGGAGGATTATGGAATACTTTATTAAAGAAAATGGATACCTTTAACTAATTTGATCATATTAATATAGTAATCTAGCATTATAGTAATACAGTAATATAGTAATACAGTGATACAGTAATACAGTATTGCAGTATTGCACAGTATTGAGGGTACACTTGGGCATACTATTCTATCATATTTCCTTCCTCTTGTTATTTTCAAGTTATAGTTTATATATAAAAGATCTGATTTAATGTTGTTACTGTTCTTAAAAGTATTTTATTTTAATAGTATATTACTTCTCTTGTAGTTTATTTATCTGCTTGTTTCCTTTCCTCACCCAGCTATTTTTCTCTGTTGGAGCCCTTGGGCTTATAGCATCTTGCTTTTCCAACTAGGGTTGTAGCTTAGCTTGTAATGATGATAAGAGCAACAACAACAACAACAATAATAATAATAATAATAATAATAATAATAATAAGTAGTAGTAGTAGTAGTAGTAGTAGTAGTAGTAGTAGTAGTAGTAGTAGTAGTAGTAGAAGTAGAAGTAGAAGTAGTAGAAGTAGAAGTAGTAGTAGTAGTAGTACTCAAAACAATTGCTGTAGTAGTATCAATAGAATTAACGAAGCAAAACGAACAGGAAAGAATCTGATCCAGGATAAAAAATAAAAAAAAAACCACACACACACACACACACACACTATACGCCCCTCCGTCACCCACCTTTCCTCTTAGCTTCCAAGAAGAGCATCAGCAGAAAATTGCACGCTCTCATGACCTGGTTTATCAGTCTCGCGCAGGTACGGACGGTCAAGTTATATTTGACCTCGGCAACTGAAGACTTTTAAAACAATTCAAGGATGAAATTCAGCTGATTCAGTGATGTTATGTATAGGGAATCTTATGGGTGTGAATCGGAAAAATTTTCATTTTCGACGCTTGCTAGAAATGACTAATTTGATGTTAATTACGAATTTCGTATTATCGTAGTTAATTATCGTCGATCGATGAATTCATAGTTAACTTTATAATATTGAGAAAATAATAATTATTAATTTCTCTCATTTAAGGAATTATTGAGGTAGATTTAACGCTTTTATACCCATATTTTATTTCTGAAAATTTTAAAGGAATAGAATGGCCATTAGAATTCTTAATACATGTTTACGCAAAAAAAAAAATTATTTTTATTGAATATTGGTAAAAAAATAATTTATTAAAACCAGTGATGAAAACATTGAAGGATATAAATCAAAGTAATAAATAACTGTTAAGCCGATCAAAGACTGCGTTGCTCTCAAAACTACGAAAAAAATAATTTAATGGACATTTCTTTCTTAAACACCAATAAATTAACTTTCATAGCCCCCTTGGCATATAACTTATCAAGATCCACAAATCCCATGTATACTTTTCTGTTATCTTCAAGAATGATACTTCTATTGGACTTGTCTCCCTACAAAAATATAGTGTAAAGCATGTGCCGAAAGCACAAATGAAGAAGGATGATTAGAGTAAACATTTTAGAGAGAGAGAGAGAGAGAGAG
>NC_090735.1:8627812-8645312 GCF_036898095.1 Palaemon carinicauda
ATGAATTACAAGGGACTGCAGTGTTTAATTCTTCTAATCCATGAAAAATATAATAAAATAATTTTATTTTATTTTTAGATTATAACTGCCATTTATAAATATTTCATATTGGCATTTAGATAACTTCTCTCGCTCGCACGTTTTCTGGTATACAGTTCGAAAAATAAAAATTTTAAAGGAAACAGATTATGGTAATAAAGTTCGAAAAAAATAAATTTTAAAGGAAAAAGTTTCTGGTATAGTTCGAAAAATAAAAGTTTTAAAGGAAACAGTTTCTGGCATACAGTTCGAAAAATAAAAATTTTAAAGGAAACAGTTTCTGGCATACAGTTCGAAAAATAAAAATTTTAAAGGAAACAGTTTCTGGTAAACAGTTCGAAAAATAAAATTTTTAAAGGAAACAGTTTCTGGTATACAGTTCGAAAAATAAAATCTTTAAAGGAAACAGTTTCTGGTTTAAGATTTGAAAAATAATCTTTTTAAAGGAAACAGTTTCTGGTATAAAGTTCAAAAGATAAACATTTTAAAGAAAAAAGTTTCTGGTATAAAGTAAAAAAAATAAACATTTTAAAGGAAACAGTTTCTGGTATACAGTTCGATAAATAAAATTTTCAAAGGAAACAGTTTCTGGTTTAAGCTATGAAAAATAATTTTTTTAAAGGAAACAGTTTCTGGTATAAAGTTCAAAAAATAAAGATTTTAAAGGAAACAGTTTCTGGTTTAAGGTTTGAAAAATAAAAATTTTAAAGGAAACAGTTTCTGGTATACAGTTCGAAAAATAAAATCTTTAAAGGAAACAGTTTCTGGTATAGTTCGACAAATAAAATTTTTAAAGGAAACAGTTTCTGGTATATAGTTCGAAAAATAAAATTTTTAAAGGAAACCGTTTCTGGTATATAGTTCGAAAAATAAAATTTTTAAAGGAAACAGTTTCTGGTATATAGTTCGAAAAATAAAATTTTTAAAGGAAACCGTTTCTGGTATATAGTTCGAAAAATAAAATTTTTAAAGGAAACAATTTCTGGTATATAGTTCGAAAAATAAAATTTTTATAGGAAACAGTTTCTGGTATAGTTCGAAAATTAGATATTTTAAAGGAAACAATTTCTGGTATACAATTCGAAAAATAGAAATTTTAAAGGAAACAGTTTCTGGTATAGTTCGAAAATTAGATATTTTAAAGGAAACAATTTCTGGTATACAATTCGAAAAATAGAAATTTTAAAGGAAACAGTTTCTGGTATACAGGTGGAAAAATAAAAAAAGGGGAAAAGGCCTATGGCCTTTTAAATCTGAACGTCCCGTTGCTAAAAGCTCCATCATATTGGACTAGCTACTTCTATAAACCTCGAGATGCCTTGTTTGTTTATATTGGACTGGCCTTATCCCACAACGGTCTTTTCTAAAAGATAGGCCGGAAGTGTGAAAGGGTAATTAGATGGGAATTTGGAGCCCTGCAAAAACTTGGTCTTGCTCACATTCACCATCACCATTTTTCTCTTACTATCACTTTTGAATTGTTTAGTATATTAAAATGTTATTCACTATTTGATTTATAAGCTTTTCTTCTTTCTTTTCTTATTTTCCCGCTCATGAATGGCAGATGCAAGGGACAGTGACAGTGCCCTATCAAGCACGACAGCGCCATAGAGACTGACCATACATACATATGATTAGTGCCAAAGTCCCTCTCCACCCAAGCTAAGATCAAGAAGGGCCAGGCAATGGCTGTTGATGACTCAGCAGGTAGACCTATATGCTCCCCCAAACCTCGCATCGTTAGCTCACAATGATGGTGAGATTGCAGTGACAAGAGGAACTAAAGAGTTTTGAGCGGAACTCGAACACAAGTCTGGCGATCACCAGACATGGACTTTACCAACAGGCCACCAGAACTCTATATGGCCTAACGCCTGAGTTAAGGCCCTTCAGCGCTAAATTAAGGACAAAAGAGGTTAGACAATTAAATGAAAATAAGTTTGTTAGAAAAAAAAAGGAATTAAAGGTAGCGGGAATGCATGTATAATAAAAGGTTAAGAAATGATTATAGCTAGAGGCCCTGCATAGGCTTCCTATTCTCCACTGGCCCTAATCAGCTCAGTATAATCTGCAAACATTGTCCATTCCTGAATTATTTCACTGCTCTTATTCTTATCCCAATTATTTCACTGCTCTTATTCTTATCCCAATTATTTCACTGCTCTTATTCTTATCCCAATTATTTCACTGCTCTTATTCTTATCCCAATTATTTCAATGCTCTTATTCTTATCCCAATTATTTCACTGCTCTTATTCTTATCCCAATTATTTCACTGCTCTTATTCTTATCCCAATTATTTCAATGCTCTTATTCTTATCCCAATTATTTCACTGCTCTTATTCTTATCCCAATTATTTCACTGCTCTTATTCTTATCCCAATTATTTCAATGCTCTTATTCTTATCCCAATTATTTCACTGCTCTTATTCTTATCCCAATTATTTCAATGCTCTTATTCTTATCCCAATTATTTCACTGCTCTTATTCTTATCCAAATTATTTCGATGCTCTTATTGCTATCACAATTATTTCAATGCTCTTGCTCTTATCCCAATTATTATTATTATTATTATTATTATTATTATTATTATTATTATATATATACTGTATATATATACATATATATATATATATATATATATACCCATATATATATATATTAGCTTTGAATGCATTTCTCAGGTAAATGATTGGTTCAGAAAATGTCAGCGTAGCATAGAAGGTATATGAATGATGAATGTGATAACATACACGATACCCAAGATTGGAACGTTGAATGAAACGGTTTAATGTAGTTACAAGGTGAAGATATTAGATATTGTGATAAAAAGTGACTTAATCGAGAAAGGAGAGTTTTAAGAGTAAAGAGAAAATAAGAAAAACAAATGATTTACAAGGTGGTGCTTAATAGATGATTTTGTGAAGAGTGAAGGATTCTGTCAACTGCGAGTATTTTGAAAAGTTGAATGGAGTAAATCTGAAGGTACTATAGTCATTTTTTTTTATCGAGGTAGATTTGCACCGACTCGCAGGGGTGCCCTTTTAGCTCGAAAAAGTTTCCTGATCGCTGATTGGTTGGACAAGATAATTCTAACCAATCAGCGATCAGGAAAATTTTCCGAGCTGAAAGGGCATCGCTGCGAGTCGGTGCATATGCGCCTCATTAAAAGAAATTGACTATATGATAAAAAGGGACTTAATTGAGAAAGGAAAGTTTTAGTGAGTATAGAGAAAATATGAAAAAGATAAAAAAAAAATTTAGGTGTCGTTAGAAAAGATGTTTTGTGAAGAGCGAAGAATCATGCCATGAGCGCGTATTTAAGAATATTGAATGAAATAAAGCCGCAGAGGGAAGGTACTAAGATAAAAAAGGGACTTAATTGAGAAAGGAAAGTTTTAGCGAGTATAGAGAAAATATGAAAAAGAAAAAAAATTGACAGATTCTTTTTTTTTTTTTTTTTTGTGAAGAGTCTGAAGAAATCTGCCAACAGCAAGTATGTGGAAAAAAAAAATAAAAAATAAAAAAGGAAGATGATGTAAGCAATACGTCCAGGATACAAAGATTCTTCCGGTCCATCATCATTCGTCTCATTTTGTCTTGTCAACTGTTTCCTCGCCTTCCTCCCAAAGTTCTGATTAAAACTTCTTAATTAAGCATTCTTTTCCTCCGTTCGCTTTCTCCGAGGGACAAAACCCCTGCGAAACTTTCCGATAGCACTTTTCAGCCGTGCAGAAATTTCTTCAAAACAAGATATATACCCTTTACAGGCTTTCTTATATGACGATATATAACCTTGACATGCTTTCTTAAATGACGATATATGACCTTGACATGCTTTTTTATATGACGATATATAACCTTGACATGCTTTCTTATATGATGATATATAACTTTTACAGGCTTTTTTATATGATGATATATAACCTTCACGGGCTTTCTTATATGAAGGCATATAACCTTTACAGGCTTTCTTATATGACGACATATGACCTTAACAGGCTTTCTTATATGACGATATATAACATTGACATGCTTTCTTATATGACGATATATAACCTTTACGGGTTTTCTTATATGACGATATATAACCTTCTTGGGCTTTCTTATACGAAGGCATATAACCTTTACAGGCTTTCTTATATGACGACATATAACCTTGACAGGCTTTCTTATATGGCGATATATAACCTTTAGAGTTATATGACGATATATAACCTTTAGAGACTTTCTTATATGACGATATATAACCTTTACGGGCTTTCTCATATGACGATATATAACCTTCACGGGTTTTCTTATATGACGATGTATAACCTTCACGGGCTTTCTTATATGAAGGCATATAACCTTTACAGGCTTTCTTATATGACGATATATAACCTTTACAGACTTTCTTATATGACGATATATAACCTTTAGAGACTTTCTTATATGACGATATATAACCTTTACAGGCTTTCTTATATGACGCAGCTTTTACATTCTTAGACACTTCTCTTCTATACCTGTGGAATGAACCTGTTGTGGCCTATTTGTGACGTCTCTGCTTGGTGATCGCTAGACTGGGGTTAGAGTCCCGTTCAAACTCGTTAGCTCCTTTGACCGCTGTAACCTCACCATCCTTGTGAGCTAAGAATGGGGGTTAGGGTGCACTTATAAGTCTACCTGCTGAGTCAACAGCAGCCATTGCCTGGCCCTCCCTGTTGCACGGGGAATGTCACTGCCCCTTGCCTCTGTCATTCATGAGTGACATTTAATCCTTTAAAACATTAGCAAATACTAATCAAGCAATTTAAACAAAACTTGGTTGACATATGTGGTATGACCCAAGGACAAATCCATAAGATTTTGAAGAAAATACATCGAAGTACAAGTACCCAAGTACGCGTGCTCTCTACTGTGTTCTTATGAGGAGAGTAATAAAGAAACCAATTAAAATACAAAAAGTGTTTATACAGTAATTCCAAAGGAGAACAAATGACATTCATTGACAATGCTTGTGCCTGAGAAACAAAGGCATGCTAATTACGTAATGGGCAGGAAATGCTGGAGAGGACGTCTGTGTCTGACGTCACCAGATCTCTCCCTCGAGAACAGAGCTTCAGTCCATATTGCAGCCCCCGACTGCGGCTCGATATATGCAAGGACAAACAGGAAGCCGAGAGGATAAAGGAGAATTCTATTCGCGGCCCTCGTTGAATGCGAGGAGAGTCTTCCATCTCCGTAGCCAGAATCGCGAATGCAAACCACGTTCCAGGATCGCCAGGAGCCAGAGATGTTTGAGGTGGTCTTGGGATTTCTTTCAGGCGAGGCTTTCGTAATTTATTTGGGGTTATAAATTCTCGCTTCTAATGCTTTAAAGGTTTAAAGGCCGCTCCTGAATGGCAGAGGCCAGGGACAGTGACATAGCCCTATCAAGCAAGACAACGCCCTAGAGACTGACCATATCACATATGATCAGCGCCAAAGCCCCCTCTCCACCCAAGCTAGGACCAAGGCGGGCCAGGCAGTGGCTGCTGATGAATCAGCAGATAGACCTATTGGCTCCCGCAACCCTCACCTCCAATCCTTAGCTCATAATGATGGTGAGGATGCAGTGACCGAAGGAACTAACGAGTCTAGCAATCACCAGGCAAGGACGCTACCTTCATTCTACCACAACGCCAAAAATGAGGAATGACCCGTTTAGGTGATAACAGAGGCGAGATGAATACAACTAAGCTTTGTTAAACAATCATCGAGTTTATATACAGTGACTTCAGAGGAAGAACGTCACAAAAATTCATGCTCCTTGCTCTACTTGTATGCACTGTTAAAAAAACCGTAATTCTAATCGGAAATCCTCCGTAAAAATATACAGTTCTCAGCCGTATTTCAGTAAAATATAGGCGACCATAATTTTAGTATACTTTGTTATTATATTTTATGGGTTGGTGTCCGTAAAATCACTCCTTAACGTCAACATATCCGTTTTGAAAACTTTAAATGCATGGCAACATTTATTCCCGGATTTTTAGTTTTTACGGTGAATTTTTAACAGTGTAGCAGAAGTTCACTGTAGGAATGAATGATGAATAACTTGAATTCAACCTCACATCGGATTGGATTGAATTATTTTGATTTGGATAAGCTGAATGAATTACGAGGGACTGCATTGATTAAGTCATTTAATCCATGAAAAAATCTACAAATTTTTCATTTTTTCTTTTTTGGATTATAACTGCCAGTTATAAATATTTAATATTGGCATTTAGATAACTTCTCTCGCACACACGTTTTCTGGTATAGAGTTCGAAAAAATTGAAATTTTAAAGGAAACAGATTCTGGTAATAAAGTTCGAAAAATTGAAATTTTAAAGGAAACAGTTTCTGGTTTAAGGTTTGAAAAATAAAAATTTTAAAGGAAAAAGTTTTTGGTATACAGTCTTAAAAATAAAAATTAAAAATGAAACCGTTTCTGGTATACAGTTTGAAAAATAAAAATTTTAAAAGGATCAAGTTTCTGGTTTAAGGTTTGAAAAATAAAAATTTTAAAGGAAAAAGTTTTTGGTATACAGTCTTAAAAATAAAAATTAAAAATGAAACCGTTTTTGGTATACAGTTTGAAAAATAAAAATTTTAAAAGGATCAAGTTTCTGGTTTAAGGTTTGAAAAATAAAAATTTTAAAGGAAAAAGTTTTTGGTATACAGTCTTAAAAATAAAAATTAAAAATGAAACCGTTTCTGGTATACAGTTTGAAAAATAAAAATTTTAAAAGGATCAAGTTTCTGGTTTAAGGTTTGAAAAATAAAAATTTTAAAGGAAAAAGTTTTTGGTATACAGTCTTAAAAATAAAAATTAAAAATGAAACCGTTTCTGGTATACAGTTTGAAAAATAAAAATTTTAAAAGGATCAAGTTTCTGGTTTAAGGTTTGAAAAATAATAATTTTAAAGGAAACAATTTCTGGTATAAAGTTAAAAAAATAAAAATTTTAAAGGAAACAGTTTCTTGTATACAGTTCGAAAAAAATATAATTTTTAAAGGAAACAGTGTCTTTTAAAGGAAAGAGTTTCTGGTATACAGTTCGAGAAATAAAAAAAGAAATAGTTCCTGGTATACAGTTAGAAAAAAATAAAAATTTAAAAGGAAACAGTTTATTATATACAGTTCGAAAAAATAAAATTTTTAAAGGAAACAGTGTCTTTTAAAGGAAACAGTTTCTGGTATACAGTTCGAGAAATAAAAAAAGGAAAGAGTTTCTGGTATACAGTTCAAAAAAATAAAAATTAAAAAGGAAACAGTTTTATGCTATACAGTTCGAAAAATAAAAATTTAAAAGGAAACAGTTTTATGTTATACAGTTTGAAAAATAATAATAAAAAAAAAAGGGAAAAGGCCTATGGCCTTTTAAATCTGAACGCCCCGTTGCTAAAAGCTCTATCATATTGGACTAGCTACTTCTATAAACTTCGAGATGCCTTGTTTGTTTATATTGGACTGGCCTTATCCCACAAGTCCTTTTTAAAAGATGGGCCGGAAATGTGAAAAGATATTGAAGGGGAATTCGGAGCCCTACAAAAACTTGGTCTTGCTCACATTCACCATCACCATTTTTCTCTTACAATCACTTTTGAATTATTTAGTATATTAAAATGTTATTCACTATTTGATTTATAAGCTTTTCTTCTTTCTTTTCTTATTTTTCCGCTCATGAATGGCAGATGCAAGAGACAGTGACAGTGCCCTATCAAGCACGACAGCGCCATAGAGACTGACCATACATACATATGATTAGTGCCAAAGTCCCTCTCCACCCAAGCTAAGATCAAGAAGGGCCAGGCAATGGCTGCTGATGACTCAGCAGGTAGACCTATATGCTCCCCCAAACCTCGCATCCTTAGCTCACAAGGATGGTGAGGTTGCAGTGACTAGAGGAACTAAAGAGTTTTGAGCGGGACTCGAACACAAGTCTGGCGATCACCAGGCATGGACTTTACTAACAGGCCACCAGAACTCTATATGGCCCAACGCCTGAGTTAAGGCCCTTCAGCGCTGAAGTAAGAACAAAAGAAAAATGGTTAGAGAATAAAATGAAAATAAGTTTGTTAGAAAAAAAAGGTAATTAAAAGAAGCGGGAGTGCAAGTATAATAAAAGGTTAAGAAATGATTATAGCGAGAGGCCCTGCATAAGCTACCTATTCTCCACAGGCCCTAATAAGCTAAGTATAATCTGCAAACATTGTCCATTCCCGAATTATTTCACTGCTCTTATTCTTATCCCAATTATTTCAATGCTCTTATTCTTATCCTAATTATTTCGATGCTCTTATTGTTATCACAATTATTTCAATGCTCTTATTCTTATCCCAATTATTTCAATGCTCTTATTCTTATCCTAATTATTTCGATGCTCTTATTGTTATCACAATTATTTCAATGCTCTTATTCTTATCCAAATTATTTCAATGCTCTTATTCTTATCCAAATTATTTCGATGCTCTTATTGCTATCACAATTATTTCAATGCTCTTGCTCTTATCCCAATTATTATTATTATTATTATTATTATTATTATTATTATTATTATTATTATTATTATTATTATATATATACTGTATATATATACATATATATATATATATATATATATATATATATATATATATATATATACACCCATATATATATATATATATTAGCTTTGAATGCATTTCTCAGGTAAATGATTGGTTCAGAAAATGTCAGCGTAGCATAGAAGGTAGATGAATGATGAATGTGATAACATTCACGATACCCAAGGTTGGAACGTGGAATGAAACGGTTTAATGTAGTTACAAGGTGAAGATATTAGATATCATGATAAAAAGTGACTTAATCGAGAAAGGAAAGTTTTAAGAGTATAGAGAAAATAAGAAAAACAAATGATTTACAAGGTGGTGCTTGATAGATGATTTTGTGAAGAGTGAAGGATTCTGTCAACTGCGAGTATTTTGAGAAGTTGAATGAAATAAAGCTTTGGGTAATATAGTCAATTTTTTTAGTGAGGCAGATTTGTACCGACTCGCAGCGGTGCCCTTTTAGCTCGGAAAAGTTTCCTGATCGCTGATTGGTTGGACAAGATAATTCTAACCAATCAGCGATCAGGAAAATTTTCCGAGCTAAAAGGGCACCGCTGCGAGTCGGTGCAAATCTGCCTCGCTAAAAAAAATTGACTATATGATAAAAAGTGACTTAATCGAGAAATGAAAGATATAGCGAGTATAGAGAAAATATGAAAAAGATAAAAAAAAATTAGGTGTCGTTAGAAAAGATGTTTTGTGAAGAGCGAAGAATTATGTCAAGAGCGCGTACTTAGAAATATTGAATGAAATAAAGCCGCAGAGGGAAGGTACTAAGATAAAAAAGGGACTTAATTGAGAAAGGAAAGTTTTAGCGAGTATAGAGAAAATATGAAAAAGAAAAAAAAATTGACATTCTTTTTTTTTTGTGAAGAGTCTGAAGAAATCTGCCAACAGCGAGTATGTGGAAAAAAAAATAAAAATAAAAAAGGAAGATGATGTAAGCAATACCTCCAGGATACAAAGATTCTTCCGGTCCATCATCATTCGTCTCATTTTGTCTTGTCAACTGTTTCCTCGCCTTCCTCCCAAAGTTCTGATTAAAACTTCTTAATTAAGCATTCTTTTCCTCCGTTCGCTTTCTCCGAGGGACAAAACCCCTGCGAAACTTTCCGATAGCACTTTTCAGCCGTGCAGAAATTTCTTCAAAACAAGATATATACCCTTTACAGGCTTTCTTATATGACGATATATAACCTTGACATGCTTTCTTAAATGACGATATATGACCTTGACATGCTTTTTTATATGACGATATATAACCTTGACATGCTTTCTTATATGATGATATATAACTTTTACAGGCTTTTTTATATGATGATATATAACCTTCACGGGCTTTCTTATATGAAGGCATATAACCTTTACAGGCTTTCTTATATGACGACATATAACCTTAACAGGCTTTCTTATATGACGATATATAACCTTGACATGCTTTCTTATATGACGATATATAACCTTTACGGGTTTTCTTATATGACGATATATAACCTTCATGGGCTTTCTTATATGAAGGCATATAACCTTTACAGGCTTTCTTATATGACGACATATAACCTTGACAGGCTTTCTTATATGGCGATATATAACCTTTAGAGTCTTTCTTGTATGACGATATATAACCTTTAGAGACTTTCTTATATGACGATATATAACCTTTACGGGCTTTCTTATATGACGATATATAACCTTCACGGGTTTTCTTATATGACGATGTATAACCTTCACGGGCTTTCTTATATGAAGGCATATAACCTTTACAGGCTTTCTTATATGACGACATATAACCTTGACAGGCTTTCTTATATGGCGATATATAACCTTTAGAGTCTTTCTTATATGACAATATATAACCTTTACGGGCTTTCTTATATGACGATATATAACCTTCACAGGTTTTCTTATATGACGATGTATAACCTTCACGGGCTTTCTTATATGAAGGCATATAACCTTTACAGGCTTTCTTATATGACGATATATGACCTTTATAGACTTTCTTATATGACGATATATAACCTTTAGAGACTTTCTTATATGACGATATATAACCTTTACAGGCTTTCTTATATGACGCAGCTTTTACATTCGTAGACACTTCTCTTCTATTCCTGTGGAATGAACCTGTTGTGGCCTATTTGTGACGTCTCTGCTTGGTGATCGCTAGACTGGGGTTAGAGTCCCGCTCAAACTCGTTAGCTCCTTTGACCGCTGTAACCTCACCATCCTTGTGAGCTAAGAATGGGGGTTAGGGGGCGCCTATAAGTCTACCTGCTGAGTCAACAGCAGCCATTGCCTGGCCCTCCCTGTTGCTAGGGGAATGTCGCAGTCTCTTGTGTCTGCCATTCATGAGTGAAATTTAATCCTTTAGAACATTAGAAAATACTAATTAACCAATTTAAACAAAACTTGGTTGACATATGTGGTATGACCCAAAGACAAATCCATAAGATTTTGAAGAAAATACATCGAAGTACAAGTACCCAAGTACGCGTGCTCTCTACTGTGTTCTTATGAGGAGAGTAATAAAGAAACCAATTAAAATACAAAAAGTGTTTATACAGTAATTCCAAAGGAGAACAAATGACATTCATTGACAATGCTTGTGCCTGAGAAACAAAGGCATGCTAATTACGTAATGGGCAGGAAATGCTGGAGAGGACGTCTGTGTCTGACGTCACCAGATCTCTCCCTCGAGAACAGAGCTTCAGTCCATATTGCAGCCCCCGACTGCGGCTCGATATATGCAAGGACAAACAGGAAGCCGAGAGGATAAAGGAGAATTCTATTCGCGGCCCTCGTTGAATGCGAGGAGAGTCTTCCATCTCCGTAGCCAGAATCGCGAATGCAAACCACGTTCCAGGATCGCCAGGAGCCAGAGATGTTTGAGGTGGTCTTGGGATTTCTTTCAGGCGAGGCTTTCGTAATTTATTTGGGGTTATAAATTCTCGCTTCTAATGCTTTAAAGGTTTAAAGGCCGCTCATGAATGGCAGAGGCCAGGGACAGTGACATAGCCCTATCAAGCAGGACAACGCCCTAGAGACTGACCATATATATGATCAGCGCCCAAGCCACCTCTCCACCCAAGCTAGGACCAAGGAGGGCCAGGCAGTGGCTGCTGATAACTCAGCAGATAGACCTATATGCTCCCCCAAACCCCCTATCCTTACTTCACAAGGATGGTGAGGATGCAGCGACTAAAGGAACTAACGAGTCTGAGCGGGACTCTAACCTTAGTCTGGCAATCACCAGGCAAGGACACTACCTCCAGCCTCCACAGCCCTAAGAATGAGGAATGAGCCGTGAAGTGATAACAGAGGCGAGGTGACTGCAACTAAGCTTTATTAAAGAATCATCGAGTTTATATACAGCGACTTCCGTGGAAGAACGTCACAAAAACTCAAACATGATAAAGTTTGTGCTAGCATGATAACACAAGATGGTTTATTAACAGTGCAGGGAAGAGCTGCAAGTATGCAAGACCCCGTGTCTGGCCGTAAGGGCCCAGCAATCTAGAACAACAAGAGCAAGTGATAAGATAAAAAATTAAAACCGTTACAGTGTAATAACTTGTATGAAACACGTACGGTACAGCTTACCTAATTGCTTGCCCTTTTTTTTTTGTCTGACTAAAATTACTTCAGGCCTTAATGGAAAAGGTTTCCGTGGTCAATGACAAGACTATTCACTTCAATAATTCATACATATAAATGTTTAGACATCCAAGTTATGAACGAAGTACGCACTCTATTTGCATGCCCTTCTTACCAAAGTATTAAAGTATATTTACTCATCGGTTCGAAATTTGTAATTGGTAAAATTACCTCAATCTAAGTTTTCGAAAGATTTAATTTTGAAATTTATCTCGGTAAGCAGTTTTCTCTTTCTAGGGAGATTATGTGTCTTCATTCCCAAACAACAAGACAGTACATATTCTTCTTCTTCTTCTCCTTCTTCTTCTTCTAGTCAACTTTTTCTATATATTTCTATTCCTTGCATCATCTTCCTTCATATTATATTCTATGTCCCCTTGTCAAACATAATCTCAAGATGACTTCAAAAAGTCATTTCACTGACATCTCGTCCATTTCATCCTGTCAATTCCATTAAGTAATCATTCCTTGATTTCTGTTAACCGTTAAAAGCCCATTCCTTTAAGCCACCTTATTCATAACCTTTATAATGGTTCTTCAATTTATTAAATGTACTTGTACATATACATTGAATACAGCTGTCGGAGAAATGAGAAAATGCACATAAGTATAATCTTTGAAATTCAAACAGATGGGTGAGTGCGTGATTTTCAGAAACATGGCACCACAGCAAGTCTAGGAAAATTTATAGATACTGTACATGGCAACAGAGCAACTCCAGGAAGGTTAATAGATATATGGCAACAAAGAAACTCCAGGAGAGTTTATAGATATATGGCACACAGCAACTCCAAGAAAGTTTATGGTAACACAGCAACTTCAGGAAAGTTTATAGCTATATAGCGGCAACACAGCATCTCCAGGAAAGTTTATAGATATATGGCAACACAGCAACTCCAGGAAAGTTTATAGGTATATGAAAAAGCAACGCCAGGAAAGTTTATGGCAACACAGCAAATCAAGGAAAGATTAGAGATATACGGCAACAGAGCAACTCCAGGAAAGTTTATAGATATATGGCGGCAACACAGCAACTCCAGGAAAGTTTATAGATATATGACAACAAAGAAACTCCAGGAAAGTTTATAGATATATGGCAACACAGCAACTCCAGGAAAGTTTATAGGTATATGAAAAAGCAACTCCAGGAAAGTTTATGGCAACACAGCAACTCCAGGAAAGTTTATAGATATATGGCAACACAGCAACTCCAGGAAAGTTTATAGATATATGGTGGCAACACAGCAACTCCAGGAAAGTTTATAGATATATGGCAACACAGCAACTCCAAGAAAGTTTATACATATATGGTGGCAACACAGCAACTCCACGAAAGTTTATAGATATATGGCAACAAAGAAACTCCAAGAAAATTTATAGATATATGGCAACCCAAAAACTCCAGGAAAGTTTGTGGCAACACAGCAACTCCAGGAAAGTTTATAGATATGTGGCGGCAACACAGTAACTCCAGGAAAGTTTATAGATATATGGCAACACAGCAACTCCAGGAAAGTTTATACATATATGGCAACACAGCAATTCCTGGAAAGTTTATGGCAACAGCAACTCCAAGAAAGATTAGAGATATATGGCAACACAGCAACTCCAGGAAAGTTTATAGATATATGGCAACACAGCAAATCTAGGAAATGTTTAGATATACGGCAACACAGCAACTCCAGGAAAGTTTATAGATTTATGGTGGCAACACAGCAACTCCAGGAAAGTTTATAGATATATGGTAACACAGCAACTCCAGGAAAGTTTATAGATATATGGCAACACAGCAACTCCAGGATAGTTTATACATATATGGCAACACAGCAACTCCAGTAATGTTTATGGCAACATAGCAACTCCAGGAAAGATTACATATATATGTCAACACAGCAACTCCAGGAAAGTTTATAAACATATGGCAACACAGCAAGTCTAGGAAAGTTTAGAGATATATGGCAACACAGCAACTCCAGGAAAGTTTATGGCAACATAGCAACTCCAGGAAAGATTACATATATATGTCAACACAGCAACTCCAGGAAAGTTTATAAATATATGGCAACACAGTAAGTCTAGGAAAGTTTAGAGATATATGGCAGCACAGTAACTTCAGGCAATTTTATAGATATGTGGTGGCAACACAGCAACTCCATGAAAGTCTATAGATATATGGCAACACAGCAACTACAGGAAAGTTTATGGCAACACAGCAACTCCAGGAAAGTTTAGAGATATATGGCAACACAGCAACTCCAGGAAAGTTTAGAGATATATGGCAAGACAGCAACTCCAGGAAAGTTTATAGATATATGGCAGCAACACAGCAACTCCAGGAAAGTTTATGGCAACACAGCTACTCCAGGAAAGTTCAGAGATATATGGCACCCCAGCAACTCCAAGAAAGTTTATACATATATGGCGGCAACACAGCAACTCCAGGAAAGTCTATAGATATATGGCAACACAGCAACTACAGGAAAGTTTATGGCAACACAGCAACTCCAGGAAAGTTTAGAGATATATGGCAACACAGCAACTCCAGGAAAGTTTAGAGATATATGGCATCACAGCAACTCCAGGAAAGTTTATAGATATATGGCAGCAACACAGCAACTCCAGGAAAGTTTAAGGCAACACAGCTACTCCAGGAAAGTTCAGAGATATATGGCACCCCAGCAACTCCAAGAAAGCTTATACATATATGGCGGCAACACAGCAACTCCAGGAAAGGTTATAGATATATGGCACCACAGCAACTCCAGGAAATTTTATAGATATATGGCACCACAGTAACTCCGGGAAAATTTATAGATATGTGGCAACACAAAAACTCTTCAGGAAAGTTTATAGACATATGGCAGCACAACTCCAGGAAAGTTTATAGATATATGGCAACACAGCAACTCCAGGAAAGTTTATAGACATATGGCAACACAGCAACTCCAGGAAAGTTTATAGATATATCACAGTACAGTAACTGGAGCCAGTTTCCAGACATATGGCTCAGAGTAACCGGAGAAAGTTTACGACTACTATAACCGAAGCGCGTTGATGAAATTGAAGCTGTATAGGAAAATCTTACACAGATGTGTGATTCTTTCATAATTAACATTTAACTATTACAAGATTTCGTCACTGAATTACTCTGAGTAGATATCTCCACTGAAATGCTCTGAGAATATTTTACCACTGAATTGCTTTGAACAGATTTTGCCACTGAATCGCTGTATGAAGATATTGCCACTGAATTGCTCTGAGTAGATATCTCCACTGAAATGCTGCTACTGAATTGCTTTGAAAAGATTCTGCCACCAAATTGCTCTAAGAATATTTTGCCACTGAATTGTTCAAAGAATATTTTGCCACTGAATTCCATTTGAAAAGATTTTGTCACTGAATTGTTCTAAGAATATTTCGCCAATAAAATGCTCTGAGAAGATTTTTGCCACTGAATTGTTCTAAGAATATTTGGCCACTGAATTGCTTTGAAAAGATTTCACCACTGAATTGTTCCAAGAATATTTTACCACTTAATTGTTCTGAGGATATTTTGCCACTGAATCGCTTTGAATACATTTCACCACTGAATCGTTCTAAGAATATTTTACCAGTGAATTGCTCTAAAAATATTTTGTCACTGAATTGCTTTGAAAAGATTTCACCACTGACTTGTTCTAAGAATTTTTTACCACTGAATTGTTCTAAAAATATTTTACCACTGAATTGTTCTGATAATATTTTGCCACTGAATTGCTTTGAAAAGGTTTCACCACTTGATTATTCTAAGAATATTTTACCAGTGAATTGTTCTAAGATTATTTTACCACTGAATTGTTCTGAAGATATTTTGCCACGGAATCGCTCTCAGAAGATTTTTGCCACTGAATTGTTCTAAGAATATTTCGCCACTGAATTGCTTCGAGATTTCTCCACCGATTTTTTTCTAAAAGGATTTCGCCACTGACACCTTTTATAGCAGCGAAGATTGCGTCAATGAAATACTCATTTGAAATTGTAATTGTATCCCGTTGTTTTTAGGTTAATGGGGCACAATTAACGATAATTATGGCTTTCTTTATTGTGGCCAAAGGCGATTTTCATTTCCACTGCGTTTATTGCTAGACACGTTTCTGGTTAAGCTATGCCATCTCGAAGGAAGTTGTGAAACTTTTGTTTTTATTCTGGGGTAAGTTCTTATCTTTGCAAATATTCAACTTTTTTTTTTTTTTGCAGGTTTACAAGCAGTTCAGACATTTTCATGATAGGAAAAATAATTAAATCTTATATGTATTCTTCATAATTTGCACTAATTTATATTCATGTAGTTCTTAAGGCACACAACATAATATTCAATTCAATTTCTCACTATGTCAACTTTATAGTTACAATGTAAATCTAGATGGGCACTCAGCAGAGACCAGACCTCCGCCACGGCAGCTTATTTCTTGACCTTTTACTCGACCTTGACTTTGACCTTTACATGTATTAATTGGTGTGGATTTCATACACTCAAATATGAACCAAGTTTGAAGTCTCTGTGACAACGATGTCCGAACTTATGGCTGATTACGGGAATTAGACATTTTGCTTGACCGTGACCTTGATATTTGACCTTGACCTTCCATAATTCAATCTTTTCCATCTTTTTACATAACAGTCAATCACAACAAGTTTCATCACTCTACGATTAAAAGTGTGACCAGGAAGCTGTTCATAAACAAACAAGCACACACAAACAGGGGGGGGGGGGGGAAACATAACCTCCTTCCAACTTCGTTGGCGGAGGTAAAAAGAGCGAAGAGCCTCAAGACCATTTGTACCGACTCAACTCCTCAAACAAAACCACTAGTATTGTACGAGAAAAGAACGACAATCAGCGTTGACTTCCATTACGTGCATGGCACAAATCTCTCGGGAGAGAATTTCTGGAAGATACTCCTGTCTGGATTTGAAAAGAAAGAAGACACTGGTTTTGCAACTCTCGTCTGTTGGTGAATGGAAAACAAACGGTGCCTCCTAAATGACTCTGTTGTTGCAGTCGGGACAATGATGTAATGGGATGAGATACTATGAGAGCGTAGGAAGAAAAAAAAAAAAAAAAAAAAACCTAACATGAATAGCGAGATTTTTTTTTTTCATTTAAAAAAACCAAGTCCATTGTGTCATATTCGGAAAAAAAAGGTTCATGGTTATCACCA
>NC_090735.1:8650312-8655312 GCF_036898095.1 Palaemon carinicauda
ATACTGTGCATATATACATATATATGCATATATATATATATATATATATATATATATATATATATATATATATATATGTATATATATATATATATATATATATATTTATATATATATATATTTATATATATATATTTATATATATATGTATATATATATATATATATATATAAATATATATATATATATATATATATATATATATATATATATATATATATATACACACATTATATATATAGATATATATATATATATATATATACATAGACACATTTCATGTATGTATATATATATATATATATATATATATATATATATATATACATATATATAAGTATATATATATATATATATATATATATACATACCAAATATAAGAATGTTCAATGATAATGCAGACAATACAAAAAAGATTACGGACAGACTTCTAGATACTGTTAATGAATATACGTATTTAAGCCAAACAGAGAGTTTCCCAAGGACACGACACCGAAATTAAAAGAATGCTAAGCATAGGATGGAGAGCAGTATTTAATGAGATGGTTCTACAAGAATTATCTTATTCATCAGAAGCCTTAGAACATAAGCTAGTTACAACTCAATGAGCTATGGAAAGAAAAATGCTGGGAATAATACCAAGAGACAGAAAAAGGTAACAAGGATACGAGAGCCAGCTAAATTAGAGGATATTCTAACAATAAGTAAGAAAAGACGATGGATTGACGAGTTAAAAAAATATGGGGTTATAGACTAGCGTAGAATGACCATAAGCAGACGTGACTGAAAGAACATGTCTTAGGCCTTTGTCTTGCAGTGGACTAGTAACGCATGATGATGATGATGATGATGATGATATATTTATTTATATATATATATATATATATATATATATATATATATATATATATACACACATATATATACATATATATATATATATATATATATATATATATATACACACACATATATATATATATATATGTACATATATATATATATATTAATATATATATATAAATATATATATTATATATATATAAATATATATGAATGTATATATAAATATATATACATACATATATATATATATATATATATATATATATATATATACACACATATACATATATATATACATATATATATATATATATAAACATATTTGTATATAAATTATATGATATACATATATAAACATATTTGTATATAAATTATATAATATACATATATAAATATACATTATATATATGTGCATATATATATATGTATATATATACATATATATATATTCATGTGTATATGAACATATATATATATGTATACATAATTGCGTTTGTCTCTATCCGTTTTCACGTGCGCACATAATTATTTTTCTGCATTTATAATGCTAGCAAAGTAAAGAGAAGCTAAAAAAAAAAAGATTGAGCCGAGTGTGATAACGCAATCAATCGGTACCTGTTAGAAAAATTCTCACAGTTTGCTCCCTTTCCCCAAAGGTATGTTCAGCTATAGATAAGGTTTGAATATACATAGCATGCTTAACTGCATCTTATTTTAAAACTCCCATACGGTTTTTATTTGTGTATTTATTTGTAAATGACGTCAAAAAACGTCCAAGTAATTTTCACTAGGCAAGTTATGACGTTTTTTAACGTCCCGAGAGCGAAAGGGTTATCTTGGTTTTATGCATATTACTGGCCATGGCGTACACATTAAATCTGCTATAATAATAATAATAATAATAATAATAATAATAATAATAATAATAATAATAATAATAATAATAATAGTTCTAATAATAATAATAATAATAATAATAATAATAATAATAATAGTTCTAATAATGACAATAATAATAATAATAATAATAATAATAATAATAACAAGAATAATAATATTCTAATAATGATAATAATAATAATAATAATAATAATAATAATAATAATAATCATCATAATCATCATCATCACCATAATAATGATAATCATTATAATAATATTAATAATAATAATAATTATTATCCTTATTACAATAATAATAATAATTAATATCCTTATTATAATAATAATAATTATCCTTATTATAATAATAATAATAATAATAATAATAATAATAATAATAACCAGAAATTAAATTTGAAGACTAAGAATGTATTCACAGACATTTCCTCAGTTAATTTTCTAAATTAGTTATACTACAGCTCTATGTCTGTTTAATACAGTTTAGCTGCATTCACCTCGCCTCTCAGTTATCACATAACTGGTTCTCTCGCACAACAAAGAAGATGGACTTTAATTTAGTATTTAAAACTATATCGAAAGTTCGTATCCAAGGTAAGAGATATTTTACAATAACATTTTAAAACAACTAATACTATATTAAAAAAAAAATTGTTTAAGAAAATATAAACTTAATTTACGTTACATATTTTCATCGCTATAAAATTATGCGAGGGAAAAAGAAATAAAAAAAATGAGCTACAACAATTTTAAACAATAAATTCTTTATAGTAAATATTGCAAGTAACTAATAGAAAAATGTATTGGTGAAGAGAGATGAGGGAAGCTAACTATAGATTCAAGGTATCAAAATAACTATTTTAAATACTGCATTTGAGTTTATTTTATTTATTCTTGCGTGATAACCATTTCTACTAATTCCCACAGTATAGGAAGAATGGTATTAATCATTTGCATAAGAGAAAAATATGTCAGCTTAACTTTAGAAAATTTCAGTACCATTGCTATATGCCATAGAAATTCACCCATTCACCTGTACTAAATTTGCTTGAATACCTTGCATGTTGCTTTCTTTATTTCCAGTTCAGTTTCCCAAACAAAGCATGTGGTTGATAAATATAAAGTAATAACATTTCTCTTTTGATGTATCAAGAGAGGTAAAGATCAGTATCTACATATGGTAGCAAGCCACTGGGTCAAAAAAAAAAAAAAAAAAAAAAAGAGAGAGGCAAGAAAGGAAAACCTCTGACAACAGGATGTCTGCTCTGATAAGTCTTCCAACGATCAAAAGACTTCTTCACTTGTCATTTATTCCGAAGATGGAGGATCTCGTGTGTAGTATCCTTTGAAAAATAGACTTTATAAGCATTTAAAAAAAATTGTATTATCATTATCATTACTAGCCAAGCTACAATCCTAGTTGGAAAAGCAAGATGCTATAAGCCCAAAGGCTCCAACAGGAAAAAGTATCCTAGTGAGGAAAGGAAATAAGGAAATAAATAAATGATGAGAACAAATTAACAATAAATCATTCTACAATCAGTAACAACGTCAAAACAGATATGTCATATATAAACTATAAAAAGACTTATGTCAGCCTGTTCAACATAAAAACATTTGCTGCAACTTTGAACTTTTGAAGTTCTACTGATTCAACCACCCGATTAGGAAGATCATTCCACAACTTGGTCAAAGCTGGAATAAAACTTCTCGAATACTGTGTAGTATTGAGCCTCATGATGGAGAAGGCCTGGCTATTAGAATTAACTGCCTGCCTAGTATATTTAAGATCCTTTACTTAGAAAACTCAACTTCCATATAAATTCCATTTAAACCCCTAACGCTTCTAAGAAAACATAAGTTTATGAGCATTTTTATCAAAAAAAAAAAAAAAAAAAAAAAAAATTATATAACTAAGATCCTCTATTTCGAAAACTCAGTTTTCTTATAAATGCATTTAACATCCTAACGCTTGCAAAAAAAAATTTAAGTTTTTAACTTATCCTCATATTCAAAGCACGAGACTGTTTTTGATAAGGAAAATTACTAATAGAAATTATGAAATTTCTTACCCACTATTAGAAAATCCATCGATGACTAATAAATTATTTAATAAAAATAAAACTTATAAAATTTCTTTCAAACTATTTTTAGACAATCCATCGATAAGGAAAATTCCGTAATAGAAGTAAAAATTATAAAATTTCTGTCAAACTATTTTTTGAAAATCCGTCTATGATAAGGAAAATTACTTAATATAAATAAAACTTATATTTCTTTCCTATATTTAGAAAATCAGTTGATGATTAGAAAAAGTACTTAATAAAACTAATAATTATAAAATTTCTTTCGAACTATTTTTTTGAAAATCCGTCGAGTATAAGGAAAATTACTTAATAAAAATGGGAATTATAAAATTCCTTTGAAACTCTTTTTTAAAAATCCGTCAATGATACGGAAAATTACTTAAAAATAAAACAAAAATACAAAATTTCTTTCAAACTATTTTTAGAAAATCCGTCGAGTATAAGGAAAATTACTTAATAAAGATAAAAATTATAAAATTTCTTTCAAACTATTTTTTGAAAATCCGTCTATGATAAGGAAAATTACTTAATAGAAATGAAAAGTATAAAATTTCTTTCACACTATTTTTAAAAAATGCATCGAGGATAATGAACATAACTTAATAGAAATTAAAATTATTACATTTCTTTCTCACTATTTTTAGAAAATCCGTCGATAAGGAAAATTACTTAATAAAAAAAGAGTTTACTTTCCCCTATTTTTAGAAAATCCATCGACTGATCAAAGAATATAAAAAAAAAGTGACAAATCATTTAAAAACGTCATTCAGATGTGTTGAATTTTAAGCAACAGCTTTTGAAAAAAAAAAAAAAAAAAAAGGTATTGAAGGCAATTTAGATTTAAGCCGAATCCGATGAGTCAATCGTCAAAGTTAGAAAACTTCGGATAATATAAGGATTATTTAAACTGCCTTTTTATTTGTCTCGTTGCACGTCATCCTTTCAGACTTTAAATGATACGGGGTGTTTGCGGTTTTTAGTATATATTGGTTATAAAAAGAGGAAAAATTCTATTTATCGGTACTACTTTCAAATGATGTGTGTTTACTCTAATTACTTAAGGTGCTTGTCTGTATATATATATATATATATATATATATATATATATATATATATATATTTATATATATATATGTATGTATGTATATATATACCTATATATACATAT
>NC_090735.1:8665312-8687812 GCF_036898095.1 Palaemon carinicauda
CTTTAGCATTTTCCAAAGAGTTCAGAGAGGAAAGCTATCTTAAAAGAACTAAAATATCGAACACAAAAACTGTCCAAGGGCAGTTCCAGCGTTATAGGTAAGAAATGCTGGCAAATACGAATTCTGTTACAGCTAATCTCAAACAGAAAAGTTAAATTTCATAAACCCTTTACTTTGATAAACACGAAATAACGAGTGGACTTTTAGTTTAATGCTTAAACTCCCCTTCGAGTTAGCCAAGGGCCTTTATTTATGAAGGTCAAGAGTAAAATGAACCTTAGGAAATATTATAACTTAAATAAATATGTTTTAAGTCACCTTATAAATACAGACATTTCACATTCAGACTGACATACCTCAAGCACGTACAATCCAGGGAAAATTGTGAAGATCGCCGGACATGATGGAAAGTTGATTGATGATTTTCAGATAAGAGCCGCGCACGGGTTGTAGTTCACTTAGGCCTTATTTTCTTATGCAATCATCACAATAACTAAACGTTCCCAAACACATGTGAGGACGAAAGGAAAAGAGGGAAAATAATATCCTCAATATACACACCCAAGTATGCTAGCGTGGAGCAGAAAACGTTTAAGTCTTTACAAGCTTCTTTCCACTGTCGGATAATTCGATAAACGTTTCCAAACACACGTGAGGACGAAAGGCAAAGAGGACAATTATATACTCAATATAGACACCCAGGCATGATAGCGTGGAGCAAAAACCGGTTAATTCGTTACAAGCTTCTTTCCACTGTCGGATAATCTGGCTTCAATTTTAGACTCTGACTTCCAAACTTCTACTGAAGGAAAATGACTCGGGAGCGATACAATTGTTAAAAACAATCGAGTCGTTCCCAACAAGAAAAGAAGTAAATAGGTCACTTGGAGTGATAGGTGTTTACGTATTTATAAGTAGCCTATAATGTTCTATCAAGGCGAATGCATTGCCCAAATTATTAGTTTAAACCTTATAAGGAAAGTTTTCTTAAAAGTTTAAAGATCACTCATGAGAGGCAAGAGACAGTGACATTGCCATATCAAGCAGGACAATATCCTAGAGACTGACCATATATCATATGATCAGCGCCCAAGCTAGGACCAAGGAGGGCCAGGCAATGGCTGCTGAAGATTCAGCAGATAGACCTATAAACATCCCCAAACCCCCCATCCTTAGCTTACAAGGATGGTGAGGTTGCAGCGACCAAGGAAACTAACGAGTTTAAGCGGGAGTCGAACCCCAGTCTGGCGTTTACCAGTCAGGGACGTTACCACATCGGCCACCACAATCTTAAATGGACATATCTATTTACATCAACTATACTCAATTTCTTTTAATGAGGCGCATTTGCACTGACTCGCAGCGGTGCCCTTTTAGCTCAGAAAAGTTTCTTGCTATCTGATTGGTTAGAATTATCTTGTCCAACCAATCAGCGAGCAGGAAACTTTTCCGAGCTAAAATGGGCACCCCTGCGAGTCGGTGCAAATCTGTCTCTCTGAAAAAAATTGACTATAGTTCCCTTGTAATGAGGTGACAAACTGTCTCTTCAAAGGAAGAAATTAACTAGGGTACTAAGTCTATAAGAAGATAGTAATTTTACTGACAACCTTGGAAATGTCATTTGCGCTTCGATTGGTTTGGAATGTGTGAGGAATATACCTAAGGAACAAATGCATGAATAAACTTCTCTTGTAGTTTTTCCTTATTTCCTTTCCTCACTGGGCTATTTACCCTGTTGGAGCCCATGGGCTTATTGGATCCTCTTTTTCCAATTAGGGTTGTAACTTAGATAATAATAATAATAATAATAATAATAATAATAATAATAATAATATTGTGTACGGTAAAATATATACATACCATCGTCATTTTTAGGAATGTGGATACATAAATCCATTATATTTACGTGGATATGATAATAAAGACAAATGAAATGTTCAAAGAAGGATAAATGGAATAATCAATATAATCAATATATATTGAGAGAGAGAGAGAGAGAGAGAGAGAGAGAGAGAGAGAGAGAGAGAGAGAGAGAGAATTGAAGTTGTATAAACGTTTATAATAATTGTGCCACTTAGGTATTATCGTACAGGGAGTTATCTCAGAGATCATCAACGATCCTTGGAGAAAATAAGAGAGAGAGAGAGAGAGAGAGAGAGAGAGAGAGAGAGAGAGAGAGAGAGGGGGGGGAGTCTTCCTCTCCCATAGTGTTGGGCATCCATTTGTCTTTTCTCGTTGAAGAAAAATATAGCGTTTGGTGTAAATAAAAAGTCGGGGAAATAAAGAATAAATGACAAAGGAAAAATCGAGAAGAATGTTTTCCTTTTTTGTGATGAAAGTCAGACAGCAATTTCATTTCGAAAATAGCTCAAATGGATGTTGGATCAAGCGCACATGTAGAGCAGGGTTTCGTGTTGCCCAGTAGAAAGATTAATACAGTATATAGTTAAACTAATTTTAGAAATATGCAAATTTTTAATCTATTTAGCCATTTTTTATTCTTATAACTTTGGCGGTTAGATATGAAATAGTAGGCCTAAGTACAGACATACTCATATACACACACATAAGGACATATATACATAAATGATGTTTATGTGCATACATATATATATATATATATATATATATATATATATATATATATATGTGTGTGTGTGTGTGTGCGCGCGCGCGCGTGTGTGTGTGTGTGAAGCTTTTGGAGCAGAATCATTTCATTAGCTTCAATACAATATTATTTTTAGTTATTATTCTACAAGTTAGGTTGAGTTAATGCTATCATTAATCTTCAGTGCACTAATTGCTTTTATTGTTAAGACCCTCAAGTGATATGAGTGCAGGTAAAATGCCGTTTAGCTTTCTTGGTTTTACTGAGTGAACTTCGGTGAACAACGATTTTATAAATCTCTTCTAAATTATGTTGAGTCTGTTGATGTCCTTAATGGATGAAAGTACTAACTACAATCAAGTCTTTTAATTTTTCCTTTCGTGGCTATAATACATTTTATATTCATCACGTGTCAGCTTTCGTGATTTCTACACACACACACACACACACATATATATATATATATATATATATGTATATATATACATATATATATACATATATATACACATATATATTTATATATATATATATACATATATATATATATCTATATATAAAACTGATTCAAAGTTATATTGATTGAATAACGTTTCTGTAAAAAAACAAAATCTTGTGGATCCATCTCAATCTTTTGGACTATTTAAGCTAAGCCGGAACGATAAAAAACAAAAATAAAGAAAATGGAAATAGTGATTTGTCAATGGACATTTACAGATGACCGAAAATAAACTTTTTAAACAGTCACTGTGTAAAAAAAAAAAAAAATAGCGATTCTAATAAAAGATTTCTGCTTCGTCAATTATTGCCTTCTATATTTACACAAAATGTGACCTGTCTTTTTTCATTATAAAAGGAGTAATATTTCTATATGATACTCATGTCGTTAGAGAAGGAACACGGTGACGTGATCATTTGGATAAAATCTCATAATATAAAAGTGATCATCACAACTATAATCAACTTTTTTTAATGAGACGCATTTGCACCGACTCACAGCGGTGCCCTTTTAGCTCGGAAAAGTTCCCTGCATTCTGAATGGTTAGAATTATCTTTCCCAACAAATCAGCGATCAGGACATTTTTCCGAGCTAAAAGGGCACCGCTGCGAGTCGCTGCAAATCTGCCTCACTAAAAAGAATTGACTATAGTTATCATTTCTTTATTCGGTATAAAATAGTCTACAAAAAGTAATTCCTGTATCCATTTCACCTTCAGACAACTTCTATGATTATCGTACCATTTTGCAGAAATTCTTCATAGAAATAATGTCAATATGTGCAATGGCTGAAAGTATTTTGGAAAACATTGCAAAGATTCATTAGGTTGTGTATACTCTTTTCTATTATCTGAATAATTTATTTTCCTTATTTGCAGGAAAATATATTGAGGAACAGATGCATGACATATATGCAGTGCCATACCCTGTGTACCATGATCTTCCACTGTCTTGAGATAGAGATCTCTTGCTTGTTTTGGTACAGTTTTAATAGTTTATAAATAAAATATTTATTCTAATGTTACTGTTCTAGAAATATCTTATTTTTCCTTGTTTCCTTTCCTCACTGAGCTATTTTCCTTGTTGGGGCCCTTGGGCTTATAGCATCATGCTTTTCCAACAAGGGTTGTAGCTCAGCAAGTAATAATAATAATAATAATAATAACAATAATAATAATAACAATAATATATATATATATATATATATATATATATATATATATATATATATATATATATATATATATATATATACATATACATATAACAATCCTTATACTTAATAATGTGGGTATGTAATTCAATCATCTTTACGTGGATCTAATAATAAAAAAAAAAAATCAAACATGAAAGAAGGATAAGTGGAGTAATTAATTGAATTGAGAGAGAGAGAGAGAGAGAGAGAGAGAGAGAGAGAGAGAGAGAGAGAGAGAGAGAGAGAGAGGTCTTTAAGTCACAAAAGCTTCCGTCGAGGAGGGATTTACAATAAGATCAAAGGCTCAGTCTTTTGCTTATTTGTGCTTTTCTTTTGTTTCTCTTTTTTCCTGCGACTTTGACTGTCTATAAATATTTCCGTTGTTTTATATGTATATATATGTATATATGTACATATATGATATATATATATATATATATATATATATATATATATATATATATAAATATACATATATGATATATATATGATATATATATATATATATATATATATATATATATATATATATATATATATATATATAAATATACATATATATATATATATATATATATATATCATATATATACACATATATATATACATATACAATATATATACACATATACATGCATATATATATATTATACATATATATAATATATATATATATATATATATATATATATATATATATATATATATATATAGGCGTAGGAGATGATGATAATGATGATGATGATGATCTCTCTTAGTCCCTGGGGAAGGCGGGAGAGGAGTAGTCATACCCTGGTGAGAGGGGCGGCGTGTGCGTGTGCGCAAATCTACATAAATATTCATCCGTCATTTTGGACGAGTTGCGTACACTAGTAACCCATATTTTCAATATTTACTAACTCTTATATAGGCGGCCCTCAAGCTCTATTTGTCAAACACTCGCTCTTCAAAGGGGCAAATAAAATTCTATTAGACTTCGTTTCTATATAACTGCGGAAGGCCTCAAGTTCAATTGGATATAAGAGCAAATAATGCGAGAATTAGCTTTAGGGCATTTTATGAGCAGTGGCTCGATTTAACATCATGACGTACATATGGGACTGGAGATAAACTTTACTTAATCTATTTTTTATTTTTTATTTTTTTGTGCATTTTCTTTCTTTATAAACTTCTGGTAATGATGGCAAAGTTGTTTTTACGTCCATATAATCATCAAAATAAATCGCATAAGAAAAACAAATTAAATAAAAAACGAGTAAATATATGATACAATGATAGATCTAACAAACATTGTGTAGCCTACCATATAAACATATATACAAACGAGCATATCATAACAACAAACAGTTAAGCAATATAAGACACAATATAACAAACATTGTGAAACGAAAACATCATAACAACAAACAGTTAAGCAATATAAGACACAATATAACAAACATTGTGAAACCAGCCATATAAACGTATGTACAAACGAAAACATCATAACAACAAACAGTTGTTAAGCAATATAAGACACAATATAACAGACATTGTGAAACCAGCCATATAAACGTATGTACAAATGAAAACATCATAACAACAAGCAGTTAAGCAATATAAGACACAATATAACAAACATTGTGAAGCCAGCCATATAAACATATGTACAAACGAGCATATCATAACAACAAACAGTTAAGCAATATAAGACCGATCTAACAAACATTATGAAACCAGCCATATAAACATATGTACAAACGAAAACATAATAACAACAAACAGTTAAGCAATATATGATGCAATCTAATAAACATTGTGAAACCAGCCATATAAACATATGTACAAACGAAAACATCATAACAACAAACAGTTAAGCAATATATGATGCAATCTAATAAACTGTGAAACCAACCATATAAACATATGTACAAACGAAAACATCATAACAACAAACAGTTAAGCAATATAAGACACAATATAACAAACATTGTGAAACCAGCCATATAAACGTATGTACAAACGAGCATATCATAAAAACAAACAGTTTAGCAATATAAGACACAATGTAACAAACATTGCGAAATCAGCCATATAAACATATGTACAAATGAGCATGCCATAACAACAAACAGATAGTTAAGAAAACAAAAAGGACTGAGAAGTGAAACGAGCGACCCTGCAATCAATCAGGCCACCCTTTTGTCAACAAAGGAAACCCTCGTCTAAATCAATTGAGACAATCTTTAAGCCAACCCGGTGTTCTGGTTAAACGAATCACGAGTACTCTTGGATTGCCATGGGGTCAGTCGATTCGCAGACATTTACTTGTTCTAAAGGAGAAGCATTGATTTAAAAGCTCAGGATAGAGACGACTGGCGAAATCTAATCGAGGCCCTTTGCGTCAATAGGCGTAGGAGATGATGATGATGATGATGATGATGATGATGATGTTGATGGGGATGAAAGAATAGATATAATTGTAAGTAAGTAGATGTAATTCTTAAGCACTTAGTACACAGTTCATATATTTTTTTCCACATTCAAACTTCATAATGTACCAATTTTTTCATGTATTCATGGTGGCTTGAACACGTACTCATATATTATAAAATCATGAACATGTCCTAATAATGTTTACTCTTGATCACTTAAGGAATACTAATATTTTCAGTGAATAATTATACAGAATACAATTAGATTTAGGCTATCTCAAAGTTGATTAATCTCAATCAAACTGAAATATTATATTAAAAAAAAAGATAATGAGATAATTAATATCTTTTGGTTAGGTTATATTATCAAGCATGTCTGTTGTATTACTCTTTTTTTTTAGTCTGTGATACTTCAATTATTATTTTTTTTTTTTTGAAGAGGGCGTGTCTTGCTTCTTTTGGCTAAAGCTCGCTTCATCAAAATAGGTTTTTGTCTTACAACGACAGACGTTGGATTTATCAATCTTTTGTCTTACAACGACAGACGTTGGATTTATCAATCTAGGTCTCAAATTAAAAAAAAAAATCATCTATTGTATAACAAATAAATATACAGAGAATAAATGATTAATTAGACCAATAAGGTAAATAGGTAAATAAATAAGCTAACAAGGTACTCTATATCTTAAATAAAAAGATAAATGCATATATTGTATAACAAATAAACATAGAGATAATAAATGATTAATTAGACCAATAACGCAAACAGATAAACAAACAAACAAATAAATTAGATGACTACAAATCCACAAACAAATAAATTAGATGACTACAAATCCACAAACAAATAAATTAGATGACTACAAATCCACAAACAAATAAATTAGATGACTACAAATCCACAAACAAATAAATTACATGACTACAAATCCACAAACAAATAAATTAGATGACAACGAATCCACAAACAAATAAATTACATGACTACAAATCCACAAACAAATAAATTAGATGACTGCAAATTCACAAACAAATAAATTACACGACTCTAAATCCACAAACTAATAAATTAGATGACTAGAAATCCACAAAGAAATAAATTAGATGACTGCAAATCCACAAAAAAATAAATTAGATGACTACAAATCCACAAAGAGATAAATTAGATGACTGCAAATCCACAAACAAATAAATTAGATGACTGCAAATCCACAAACAAATAAATTAGATGACTACAAATCCACAAACAAATACATTAGATGACAACGAATCCACAAACAAATAAATTAGATGACTACAAATCCACAAACAAATAAATTAGATGACTACAAATCCACAAACAAATAAATTAGATGACAACGAATCCACAAACAAATAAATTAGATGACTACAAATCCACAAACAAATAAATTAGATGACTGCAAATTCACAAACAAATAAATTACACGACTCTAAATCCACAAACAAATAAATTAGATGACTAGAAATCCACAAAGAAATAAATTAGATGACTGCAAATCCACAAAAAAATAAATTAGATGACTACAAATCCACAAAGAAATAAATTAGATGACTGCAAATCCACAAACAAATAAATTAGATGACTGCAAATCCACAAACAAATAAATTAGATGACTACAAATCCACAAACAAATAAATTAGATGACTACAAATCCACAAACAAATAAATTAGATGACAACGAATCCACAAACAAATAAATTAGATGACTACAAATCCACAAACAAATAAATTAGATGACTACAAATCCACAAACAAATAAATTAGATGACTACAAATCCACAAACAAATAAATTAGATGACAACGAATCCACAAACAAATAAATTACATGACTACAAATCCACAAACAAATAAAATAGATGACTGCAAATTCACAAACAAATAAATTACACGACTCTAAATCCACAAACAAATAAATTAGATGACTAGAAATCCACAAAGAAATAAATTAGATGACTGCAAATCCACAAAAAAATAAATTAGATGACTACAAATCCACAAAGAAATAAATTAGATGACTGCAAATCCACAAACAAATAAATTAGATGACTGCAAATCCACAAACAAATAAATTAGATGACTACAAATCCACAAAGAAATAAATTAGATGACTACAAATCCACACACACAAAAAACCTAAACGAAATAATTCTTCCCGGGAGAGATACTTACCTCATACGAGCGACTTGTAATTTGCTTCCGTCAAATTGCGAAAATGAAACAAGCTGGCTCATTAGCATACAAATGAAACCTCGGGCCAGGGGAAGGCAGGAGGAAAAATGACACCGTAGACAGACGGTGTGGGGCAGGGAACAGATTTGAAAGGAGAGGAGAAAGAGTTATTCTTTAATGACTGAGAATTTACGTGTTCACAGATAACTGGAATATTTAATAAGAATTTTTTTTCTCACGACGGGTTTGAGGTGATTTTATGTTATTTATTTGTTCTTGAAGTTTAGGTTGATAAGGTTGATAAAGAGAGACTGTTGACCTTATATTTATCTATCTATGCATGCATACATACATACATACGTACAGTATAAATATATACACATACAGTATATTGTGTGTGTATATATATATACATATATATATACATAGAGAGAGTATATAATATATACATACATACATACATACATATACCAAGGCACTTCCCCCAATTTTGGGGGGTAGCCGATATCAACAAGAAATAAAACAAAAAAGGGGACCTCTACTCTACGTTCCTCCCAGCCTGACAAGGGACTCAACCGAGTTCAGCTGGTACTGCTAGGGTGCCACAGCCCACACTCCCCCGTTATCCACCACAATGCAGGGCCTACCGTAACTGCGTCACAATCGCTCGCCATTCATTCCTATTTCTAGCACGCTCTCTTGCCTCTCTCACATCTATCCTCCTATCACCCAGAGCTTTCCTCACTCCATCCATCCACCCTATATATATATATATATATATGTATATATATATATATATATATATATATATATATATATATATAGAGAGAGAGAGAGAGAGAGAGAGAGAGAGAGAGAGAGAGAGAGAGAGAGTTTTATATATATATATATATATATATATATATAGAGAGAGAGAGAGAGAGAGAGAGAGAGAGAGAGAGAGAGAGTATAAATATATATATATATATATATATATATATATGTATATATATATATACACATATGCTATATATATATATATATATATATATATATATAAATATATAAATATACATATATATACATATATATATATATATATATATATATATATATATATATATATATATATATATACAGTATATACATACATACATATCAAATATTTTTGTCCGGATGTGTTATTGACCACTTTAAAAAAATATATATATATAGAAAAAATAGAAAATATTAGCCTGGATGAAAAACATTCTTTACAAAGGCCCGCTAAAGACCTCATCATATTGAATCCGTTCTGGAGGACTTGAAGAGCTCTCCATAATCTTAGGAGATCTATTATGAAAAAAGTTCTACTTTGAATTTCACCTTTGAGGACACTCTCGGGCTCCAGAATCAACCATAAAAAGCACAATGTAAAGTGCTCTTATCATAGAAAGATGATACGCATATGGATTCCACGTTTTTAATATCTGATACTTTCAGGTATTTTTCATATATTTGTTGTGATTTTGAATTAAAGTTTTACTAAAGATATTTTGTGAAAGTATTAACCATAGATTTTCCTCAGGAAATGGAACTAAATTGATTACAGGAATACCTGTTAACGTTACCTTCCTTAATCTGATCTAATGAGTCTTTTTATAGTTTATATATGACATATCTGTTTTTGACGTTGTTAATAGTTTATATACGGCATATCTATTTTGACGCTGTTACTGTTTTTAGAATGATATATTGTTAATTTATTCTCATCATTTATTTATATCCTTATTTCCTTTCCTCACTGGGCTATTTTTCCCTGTTGGAGCCCTTGGGCTTATAGCATCTTGCTTTTCCAACTAGGGTTGTAGCTTGGCTAGTAATAATAATAATAATAATAATAATAATAATAATAATAATAATAATAATAATAATCTGGTTTGCTTTTGAATACCTACCAGGAAAAAAAACTTTGACCGTTCCAAGTCATTCCTTATATTCCATATATTCCTATATTAACTTCAATTTTCCCTACCTTGCCTACTCGAGTGAAGATTTTTCTACTTGAACACATGACTCTCCAACTGGCCCTTGATCTTAGGACGGAAATCGCAAAAGATATTTTGATAATTGGAAAACCATAATCAAAAGGAATGATATAAAAAAAGTTTCAGAGTTGTGTAAGGTGAATTAAATAATCTATACAATGAAAGTTGGGTTAAAATCTTAGGAAGTTGGGTTCAAATCCAAGGAAGTTGGGTTCAAATCCTACGAAGTTGGGTTCAAATCCTAGGAAGTTGGATTCAAATCCTACGAAGTTGGGTTCAAACCCTAGGAAGTTGGGTTCAAATCCTAGGAGGTTTGGTTCAAACCCTAGGAAGTTGGGTTCAAATCCTAGGAGGTTTGGTTCAAACCCTAGGAAGTTGGGTTCAAATCCTAGGAGGTTTGGTTCAAACCCTAGGAAGTTGGGTTCAAATCCTAGGAAGTTGGATTTAAATCCCACGAAGTTGGGTTCATATCCTAAGAAGTTGGGTTCAAATCCTAGGAAGTTGGGTTCAAATCCTAGGAAGTTGGGTTCAAATCCTAGGAAGTTGGGTTCAAATCCTAGGAAGTTGGGTTGAAGTCCTAGGAAGTTGGGTTCAATTCCTAGGAAGTTGGGTTCAAATCCTAGAAAGTTGGATTTAAATCCTAGGAAGTTGGGTTCAAATCCTACGAAGTTGGGTTAAAATCCTAGGAAGCTGGGTTCAAATCCTAGGAAGTTGGGATCAAATCCTAGGAAGTTGGATTCAAATCCTACGAAGTTGGGTTCAAATCCTAGGAAGTTGGATTCAAATCCTACGAAGTTGGGTTCAAATCCTAGGAAGTTGGGTTCAAATCCTACAAAGTTGGGTTCAAATCCTAGGAAGTTGGATTCAAATCCTATGAAGTTAGGTTCAAATCCTACGAAGTTGCGTTCAAATCCTAGGAAGTTGGGTTCAAATCCTAGGAAGTTGGGTTTAAATCCTAGGAAGTTGGGTTTAAATCCTAAGAAGTTGGATTCAAATCCTAGGAAGTTGGGTTCAAATCCTAAGAAGTTGGATTCAAATCCTAAGAAGTTGGATTCAAATCCTACGAAGTTGCGTTCAAATCCTAGGAAGTTGGGTTTAAATCCTAAGAAGTTGGATTCAAATCCTAAGAAGTTGGATTCAAATCCTACGAAGTTGTGTTCAAATCCTAGGAAGTTGGGTTCAAATCCTAGGAAGTTGGGTTTAAATCCTAGGAAGTTGGGTTCAAATCCTAGGAAGCTGGATTCAAATCCTAGGAAGTTGGGTTTAAATCCTAAGAAGTTGCGTTCAAATCCTAGGAAGTTGGGTTTAAATCCTAAGAAGTTGGATTCAAATCCTAAGAAGTTGGATTCAAATCCTACGAAGTTGCGTTCAAATCCTAGGAAGTTGGGTTCAAATCCTAGGAAGTTGGGTTTAAATCCTAGGAAGTTGGGTTCAAATCCTAGGAAGCTGGATTCAAATCCTATGAAGTTAGGTTCAAATCCTACGAAGTTGCGTTCAAATCCTAGGAAGTTGGGTTTAAATCCTAAGAAGTTGGATTCAAATCCTAAGAAGTTGGATTCAAATCCTACGAAGTTGCATTCAAATCCTAGGAAGTTGGGTTTAAATCCTAAGAAGTTGGATTCAAATCCTAAGAAGTTGGATTCAAATCCTACGAAGTTGCGTTCAAATCCTAGGAAGTTGGGTTCAAATCCTAGGAAGTTGGGTTTAAATCCTAGGAAGTTGGGTTCAAATCCTAGGAAGCTGGATTCAAATCCTATGAAGTTAGGTTCAAATCCTACGAAGTTGCGTTCAAATCCTAGGAAGTTGGGTTTAAATCCTAAGAAGTTGGATTCAAATCCTAAGAAGTTGGATTCAAATCCTACGAAGTTGCGTTCAAATCCTAGAAAGTTGGGTTCAAATCCTAGGAAGTTGGGTTTAAATCCTAGGAAGTTGGGTTCAAATCCTAGGAAGCTGGATTCAAATCCTATGAAGTTAGGTTCAAATCCTACGAAGTTGCGTTCAAATCCTAGGAAGTTGGGTTTAAATCCTAAGAATTTGGATTCAAATCCTAAGAAGTTGGATTCAAATCCTACGAAGTTGCATTCAAATCCTAGGAAGTTGGGTTTAAATCCTAAGAAGTTGGATTCAAATCCTACGAAGTTGCGTTCAAATCCTAGGAAGTTGGGTTCAAATCCTAGGAAGTTGGGTTTAAATCCTAGGAAGTTGGGTTCAAATCCTAGGAAGCTGGATTCAAATCCTATGAAGTTAGGTTCAAATCCTAGGAAGTTGCGTTCAAATCCTAGGAAGTTGGGTTTAAATCCTAAGAAGTTGGATTCAAATCCTAAGAAGTTGGATTCAAATCCTACGAAGTTGCGTTCAAATCCTAGAAAGTTGGGTTCAAATCCTAGGAAGTTGGGTTTAAATCCTAGGAAGTTGGGTTCAAATCCTAGGAAGCTGGATTCAAATCCTATGAAGTTAGGTTCAAATCCTACGAAGTTGCGTTCAAATCCTAGGAAGTTGGGTTTAAATCCTAAGAAGTTGGATTCAAATCCTAAGAAGTTGGATTCAAATCCTACGAAGTTGCATTCAAATCCTAGGAAGTTGGGTTTAAATCCTAAGAAGTTGGATTCAAATCCTAAGAAGTTGATTTCAAATCCTACGAAGTTGCGTTCAAATCCTAGGAAGTTGGGTTCAAATCCTAGGAAGTTGGGTTTAAATCCTAGGAAGTTGGGTTCAAATCCTAGGAAGCTGGATTCAAATCCTAAGAAGTTGGATTCAAATCCTACGAAGTTGCGTTCAAATCCTAGGAAGTCGTGTTTAAATCCAAAGAAGTTGGATTCAAATCCTAAGAAGTTGGATTCAAATCCTACGAAGTTGCGTTCAAATCCTAGGAAGTTGGGTTCAAATCCTAGGAAGTAGGGTTTAAATCCTAGGAAGTTGGGTTCAAATCCTAGGAAGCTGGATTCAAATCCTATGAAGTTAGGTTCAAATCCTACGAAGTTGCGTTCAAATCCTAGGAAGTTGGGTTTAAATCCTAAGAAGTTGGATTCAAATCCTAAGAAGTTGGATTCAAATCCTAAGAAGTTGGATTCAAATCCTACGAAGTTGCGTTCAAATCCTAGGAAGTTGGGTTCAAATCCTACGAAGTTGGGTTCAAATCCTACGAAGTTGGATTCAAATCCTACGAAGTTGGGTTCAAATCCTTGAATAGCATGGACAGAATCGGTGTGGATTATATCTTATTGAAAGCCTTCTGGTGTGGTTCATAAATATAATACGGAAATTGGAAACTTCGTTTGCTGTGTACCGGTACCAATTACCTGGAAACCGTAATCTCAACTGAGGAGGAATCCTTTGAAGTAGTATTACACGGATGAACGAAAATAGATGCCTGTTAAGATCCGTGTACCGCACGTGTTTCATACACGCTCTTACACGCAACGGATTTGATTGTTATCTTATCATTCGCTCTTCCCTGCACTGATAATCAATCAACCTGTATAAGCCTGATAGCTCATGTTTAATATTATTCGAATTTTTGTGACGTTCTTGCTCGTAAGTCCAAGTATATAAACTCGATAATTGATTAATAAAGTTTAGTTGTATTTACCTCGCCTTTCAGTTTTTACCTAACTGGTGCCTTAACAAGGACAGTAATATAAACAGAGTGCCTTAGGAACCTAAAGAGACTTGTACTGACGGAACAAATATTTTTGAAAATTATGCTCAAGGTCATTTCTAGGTCTTAATTTGCCAGAATTATTTCTTCTGTGTTTGTTAATAATCCTTTGACAAAGGACTAAAATTATACGGGTTGCATTGATATGGGTACAGAAGTATTTCCTTTCGATATCCCAAATCAATTCAGGCACCATTTCAGATAATAATAATAATAATAATAATAACAATAATAATAATAATAATAATGATAATATTAATAATAATAATGATAATAATAATAATAATAAAAATATTAATGATAATAATAATAATAATAATAATAATAATAATGATATAATAATGTTAATAATAATTATAATAATAATAATAATAATAATAATTATAATAATAATAATAATAATAATAATAATAATAATAATAATAATAATAATCTCATACTGATTTGAATTGGAATTATCATTGAAAGCTTAACCCGTCCAGTCGCTGACTGTCCTTGACATCCATCTGGAAAAAAATCCCTTTCACTAGGAAAATCCAGTACAATAATTCTTTATGAATTGGGGTTAAAATAACAATCTAAATTAATGACTTTGAAGCATCTTGTACACTGTTAAAAAAAAAAAAAAAAAAACCGTAATTTTAATCGGAAATTTTTCTTAAAAATATACGGTTCTCAGCCGTATTTTCAGAAATACAGGCGACCGTAATTTTTACCTAACTTTGTTATTAAATTTTACGGGTTGGTGACCGTAATATCAGTCCTTTACGCCAATATATTCGTTTTTAAAACAGTAAATTCCTAGCAACATTTATTCCAGGATTTTTACTGTTGTTTTAGGGCAAATTTTCAACAGAGTAAGTCATGTTTTGATCAGAAAGTAATGTCTTGCGACAAGACCTCTTACTTGGGATACTATCGTTTGAAGTTGTATCGGTAGATTTCGTTCAGTGCACAACACTTGATATAATTTTGTGAATTTCCAGTTTTTTTTTCTTTTTTAATGTGATTTATTTTGTTGTATTAATTCAAGAGGAGACCAAAGAAGGCACTAATATATATCCTTTTTTTTTTCAAACAGTAAACCCATATCAATATTTATTCCAGGATTTTTAATGTTTTTTTTTTTTTTTTTTTTTACTGCAAATTTTCAAGTTATGATAGTGGTCGACGGGTAACGCCCCTGACTGGTGAACGCCAGACTGGGGATCGAGTCCCGCTCAAACTCGTTAGTGTCTTTGGTCGCTACAACCTCACTATCCTTGTGAGCTAAGGAAAGTGGGTTTGCAGAAGCCTATAGATCTATTTGCTGAGTCATCAGCAGTCATTGCCTGGCCTTCCTTGGTCCTAGCTTGGGTGAGGAGAGGGCTTGGGAGCTGATCATATGCATGGTAAGTCTCTAGGGCATTGTTCTGCTCGATATGGCAATGTCACTGTCCCTTGCCTCTGCCATTCATGAGCGGCCTTTAAACCTTTAAAAGGAAAGATGGGAAACGTTCCTGCTGTGCTGGGTGTTAGAATAAGAGGGGGGGGGGGTGTGAGGGGGACACAGATATGTCATATCAAGTCAGAATAAAGCTTCGAAAGAGAAAAAAAAGGTTAGAGAGGATTAATCTAGTTGTAATGAAATAATCCAGATTGCGGCCTTAGGCGAGGTTAATAATGGCTCACGACAGATTAGCTTTATATAATAGAAAAAGGATAGGTCTTTGTTTAATGGAATGAGAAAACACTTTCGAATAGATCGAAATCTCTCGATAATAATAATAATAATAATAATAATAATAATAATAATAATAATAATAATAATAATAATAATAATTACAATAATAATGATAATAATAATAATAATGATAATAATAATAACAACAATAATAATAAAAATAATAATAATAATAAAATAATAATAATAATAGTGCACTATTGTAGCCCGCGAAATAGTTACTTTATTATTCTATATTTCCATGTCATAGGTGAGGAAATTATGACTATTCTTGATTGGAAAATGGAAAAATCTTATTAAAGGCAAACATATTTTTTCATATATTTTGACATTATTATTATTATTATTATTATTATTATTATTATTATTATTATTATTATTATTATTATTATTATTTTTATTATTATTATTATTATTATTATCATCATCATTATTATTATTATTATTATTATTATTATTATTATTATTATTATTATTATTAATGCTTTTTCTCAATGGATGCTTATCCCCAATAAGTGGATCTCGGTAGATTATCTTGAAATACAATTATAAATGTTATATTTCTGCTCTTTTGCTTATCTTTCTTTCTTCTCATCCGCCATTTATTCCAGAGATCTTGATTTAAAGGTTTAAAGGCCGCTCATGAATGGCAGAGGCGAGGGACAGTGGCATTGCCCTATCCAGAAGGACAATGCCCTGGAGACTGACCATATATACATATGATCAGCGCCCAACACCCCTCTCCATTCAAGTTAGGACCAAGGAGGGTCCGGCAATGGCTGTTGATGACTCAGCAGATAAACCTATAGGCTCCCCTAAACCCTCATCCTTAGCTCACAAGGATGATGAGGTTGCAGCGACCAAAGAAACTATATGATCAGCGCCCAAGGCCCCCTTCACCCAAGCTAGGACTAAGGAGGGTCCAGCAATGGCTGTTGATGACTCAACAGATAGACCTATAAGTTCTCCCAAACCCATATCCATAGCTCAAAAGGATGGTGAGGTTGCAGCAATAAAAGGAACTGAAGAGTTTGAGCGCGACTGGAGCCCCAGTCTGACGTTCACCAGTCAGGGACGTTATCACATCGGCCACCACATACCCTAGATGGATGTCCAAATTTGAAACAATTGAAGCACTACAATGGTTTCTGTTTATACAAGGGATCTGGTATTCTTTTATTCTCGATGCATATATGAGAGGGTACATCATGGTCTTCAAAAGTGAAAATAATCATAGGGGTTTTGGGAATCTTTTGAAGCTTCCGTATTTCATTTGGGCACGAATTACATAAGTGGAACATTTGACAGACAGACATTTTAGCAATGAATTTTCCTCTTATATATCATCAGTGTTGCGTGATGAATCAAACGTGTTTATGTGTTTATTTTTTTAAATTATAAATAAAAAAAGAAACTGTAATGAATGAACAATGACACATTTTCATATTTCATCAGGTTTGAATGATTTTCGATTTTGTTGACCTCTTATATATAAAAAAAAATATTTGTCTTTCGAAGGTGTGCATGCCACTAATAGATTCTTTCTTATATAACTATTTTCTTCGCTGAGGAGGTTATGATATTACATGAAATAAGATCTATGGAATTTTACAAAAATGTTACCAAAGGTGAGCCTTGTCACAAGCAACAGTTGATAAGATCTTGAGGGAGATAGGAAGGAAACGTTTGGAGGGAAATGGGCTATTTGCGGAGAACGTTTGGAGGGAAATGGGCTATTTGTGGAGAATGTTTGGAGGAAAATGGGCTATTTGTGGAGAATGTTTGGAGGAAAATGGGCTATTTGTGGAGAATGTTTGGAGGGAAATGGGCTATTTGTGGAGAATGTTTGGAGGAAAATGGGCTATTTGTGGAGAATGTTTGGAGGAAAATGGGCTATTTGTGGAGAACGTTTGGAGGGAAATGGGCTATTTGTGGAGAACGTTTGGAGGAAAATGGGCTATTTGTGGAGAATGTTTGGAGGGAAATGGGCTATTTGTGGAGAACGTTTGGAGGGAAATGGGCTATTTGTGGAGAATGTTTGGAGGAAAATGGGCTATTTGTGGAGAATGTTTGGAGGGAAATGGGCTATTTGTGGAGAACGTTTGGAGGGAAATGGGCTATTTGTGGAGAACGTTTGGAGGAAAATGGGCTATTTGTGGAGAATGTTTGGAGGGAAATGGGCTATTTGTGGAGAACGTTTGGAGGGAAATGGGCTATTTGTGGAGAACGTTTGGAGGAAAATGGGCTATTTGTGGAGAACGTTTGGAGGGAAATGGGCTATTTGTGGAGAACGTTTGGAGGGAAATGGGCTATTTGTGGAGAACATTTGGAGGAAAATGGGCTATTTGTGGAGAACGTTTGGAGGAAAATGGGCTATTTGTGGAGAATGTTTGGAGGGAAATGGGCTATTTGTGGAGAACGTTTGGAGGAAAATGGGCTATTTGTGGAGAACGTTTGGAGGGAAATGGGCTATTTGTGGAGAACGTTTGGAGGGAAATGGGCTATTTGTGGAGAATGTTTGGAGGGAAATGGGCTATTTGTGGAGAACGTTTGGAGGGAAATGGGCTATTTGTGGAGAACGTTTGGAGGAAAATGCGCTATTTGTGGAGAATGTTTGGAGGGAAATGGGCTATTTGTGGAGAACGTTTGGAGGGAAATGGGCTATTTGTGGAGAATTTTTGGAGGGAAATGGGCTATTTGTGGAGAACGTTTGGAGGGAAATGGGCTATTTGTAGAGAACGTTTGGAGGGAAATGGGCTATTTGTGGAGAACGTTTGGAGGGAAATGGGCTATTTGTGGAGAACGTTTGGAGGAAAATGGGCTATTTGTGGAGAACGTTTGGAGGGAAATGGGCTATTTGTGGAGAACGTTTGGAGGAAAATGGGCTATTTGTGGAGAACGTTTGGAGGGAAATGGGCCATTTGTGGAGAACGTTTGGAGGAAAATGGGCTATTTGTGGAGAACGTTTGGAGGGAAATGGGCCATTTGTGGAGAACGTTTGGAGGGAAATGGGCCATTTGTGGAGAACGTTTGGAGGAAAATGGGCCATTTGTGGAGAACGTTTGGAGGGAAATGGGCCATTTGTGGAGAACGTTTGGAGGGAAATGGGCCATTTGTGGAGAACGTTTGGAGGGAAATGGGCCATTTGTGGAGAACGTTTGGAGGGAAATGGGCCATTTGTGGAGAACGTTTGGAGGGAATGGGCTATTTGTGGAGAACGTTTGGAGGGAAATGGGCTATTTGTGGAGAACGTTTGGAGGGAAATGGGCTATTTGTGGAGAACGTTTGGAGGGAAATGGGCTATTTGTGGAGAACGTTTGGAGGGAAATGGGCTATTTGTGGAGAACGTTTGGAGGGAAATGGGCTATTTGTGGAGAACGTTTGGAGGGAAATGGGCTATTTGTGGAGAACGTTTGGAGGGAAATGGGCTATTTGTGGAGAACGTTTGGAGGGAAATGGGCTATTTGTGGAGAACGTTTGGAGGAAAATGGGCTATTTGTGGAGAACGTTTGGAGGGAAATGGGCTATTTGTGGAGAACGTTTGGAGGAAAATGGGCTATTTGTGGAGAACGTTTGGAGGAAAATGGGCTATTTGTGGAGAACGTTTGGAGGAAAATGGGCTATTTGTGGAGAACGTTTGGAGGGAAATGGGCTATTTGTGGAGAACGTTTGGAGGGAAATGGGCTATTTGTGGAGAACGTTTGGAGGAAAATGGGCTATTTGTGGAGAACGTTTGGAGGGAAATGGGCTATTTGTAGAGAACGTTTGGAGGGAAATGGGCTATTTGTGGAGAACGTTTGGAGGAAAATGGGCTATTTGTGGAGAACGTTTGGAGGGAAATGGGCTATTTGTAGAGAACGTTTGGAGGGAAATGGGCTATTTGTGGAGAACGTTTGGAGGAAAATGGGCTATTTGTGGAGAACGTTTGGAGGAAAATGGGCTATTTGTGGAGAACGTTTGGAGGGAAATGGGCTATTTGTGGAGAACGTTTGGAGGAAAATGGGCTATTTGTGGAGAACGTTTGGAGGGAAATGGGCTATTTGTAGAGAACGTTTGGAGGGAAATGGGCTATTTGTGGAGTGGTTGGCTCAGCCTTGCATTAGATATCTTTTGAGTGAATACGAATTGTTGATGAAGTCCCAGTGGGTAAACAGTCAAAATAATACTCAAAAGCCTAAAGGTCAAGTAAGTAATATTTGATTATTGCGTTTATCATTTATTTCTAGTTCCTGTATCTCTCATCGTTTTATATTTCAGAAGCAAAACACTGATCAGTCTGTTTAGTCGAGTATTTCTATTTTATATGTAATTAAGCAAAAAATTATGCATGAACACATAACTAGATACGGTATTACGTTATGTCAATTACAGTAAGGATTTCATGATAATCCTTTGTGGCTGACATGCCTTTCAGAACACATCACTACAGCTGTAGAGAATCAGTCTATGGTCAAATGTGATCATAAATGAAATATTCGATAAATAATTGTAAAAAAATATAACAAAAGAGGGTCTATTTATTTCCAAATAAAAGCCCCGGAAAATATAATAGAAAAAAATGCGTTACAAAATAGTTTTGATTGGACATGGCCTCCAATTTACGGTGGTTTATAAATCCAGCACAGCTCAAAGCAAATCCAGATTGAGCTCCGACATAGAAAAACTAAATTCCAGGAATCGTCCTGAACCTTTCCTACTATCTTTATCTTTTATCTTTATCCTTATCTTTATCTTTATCCGGAGGAATATCTAAAAATATAAAATTAAATCCGGTGTATGGGAACGTTGGCATCTGCACCTCACATATTGATTAACTTTAAAGTTAAAAGACAGGAATACATTTCATATAATACTGAATTCTATAAATGATTTAAAATGGTCGTGTGATTGTATATATAACGAAACTTCAGGGGTAAGATATCAAATGATTTTACCTCTTCTATTTAATTAAGAATTATATTTATATTACTATCATTTTAGGGTGCTTTTCTGTGCTGCTGCTGCTGCTAATAATAATAATAATAATAATAATAATAATAATAATAATAATAATGATAATAATTATAATAATAATAAAAAAATAATAACAATATATTAATAATAATAATAACAATAATAATTATAATAGTAATGATGATAACAACAACAACAACAATAATAATAATAATAAAAATAATAACAATAAAACATTTTAAACGTTTTATTTTTTCATTTTTTATTTTTTTTGAAAATTCATGTTTCCTAAATCTCTACAACAAATAAAATATAAATGAAGCAATTCCCCTGATTTTGTTCCCATAACATTCAAGGCAGCTGTTGCCTACAATATTTGAAACATAAAAATTTCTCTCGATTTAACAATACAAATACTTTTACCTTTTAATTGTCATTGTGCAGGGCATTCTCTTTTTATGTTTTATAGCTACCAAAAGATAAAATATATTGAAAGTCTATCGCATTAACTTTCAACATATCAGTTTTTTTTTTTGGCAAGGTCAGCAAATATACAACAACAAATACAGCCATTTCTAATCCCCTGCAGTATAAAGGCCTCAGACATATCATTTCATGTCTTGGGTTTGGCCATTTTTAATACCAAACAGCAGTGCGTATGGTGATAATGGGAAACTTTTGTCTGACGGCTCACAGCAAACCAACCTAGTATGGATGGCCCTAACTAGTACAACTTTGCTGATCACGGCGATACACAAACCCTTCCAACAACAACAACAACAAATAAAGCCATTTCTAATCCACTGCAGTATAAAGGCCTCAGACATATCATTTCATGTCTTGGGTTTGGCCATTTTTATTACCGAACTGGGTAGTGCGTATTGGTGATGATGGGAAACTTTTGTCTGACGGCTCACAGCAAACCAACCTAGTATGGATGGCCCTAACTAATACAACTTTGCTAATCACGGCGATACACAAACCCTTCCAACAACAACAACAACAACAAATACAGCCATTTCTAATCCCCTGAAGTATAAAGGCCTCAGACATAGCAATTCATGTCTTAAGTTTGGTCTGTTCATCGCCACACTGGCCAGTGTGGATTGGTGATGGTGGGAGATTTTTGTCATATCGCTCACAGCAAACCAACCTAGTAGATATGGCCCTAACTAATACAACTTTGCTAATCACGGCGATACACAAACCCTTCCAACAACAACAACAACAACAGCGACAAATACAGCCATTTC
>NC_090735.1:8695312-8707812 GCF_036898095.1 Palaemon carinicauda
GATGGGGAGAAGAAATAAGAATGCATAAGAGCTTGAGAGTATGTTAACTTAACCCAATTATGTTGCAAGCTTTTATGAGGTTTATAGAAGTTTATGTATACAGTACAGTGTATGTATATTTATATATATATATATATATATATATATATATATATATATATATATATATATATATATTATATATATATATATATATATATATATATATATATATATATATATATATATTTTATATATATATTTATACATACAAACATACACGAGTGTATGTACGGATGTATGTAGATATATATATATATATATATATATATATATATATATATATATATATTGGTGTGCTACTGTCTTAAGCACACATTTGAGTATGAGTTGTTTCAGATGTATTTAAATGGTTTACTGAATACATCTTAATGGTTTTTAAGTTTTATTGTGAATAAACAACTGAGTTAAACATCTCCATCACTGGAGGAAGCTGTGTTGGTCCACATGACCAATTCTGGTGAAGTTTAGATATGAACTGAACAAATTACCGATATCCCAAATATCGTATACTTGCTTTAATTTAGCTAAGTGACGGAATCGGAAGACACCTGCATCCGGTGACGTCACAAACTTTCACACGAAGAGACAATGTGTTGACATTAAGAAAGAATGGCAACTTAGCATTATACATCCTGCTTACAATTTGAATGACTACAGCAAATCTCACGGTTAGCTCTTCCAACCAACATGACATATTACGTCATTTGTTTTAAACATGTAATATTACTATTCTAACTATTACATTAGCTCGGCCAGCTATCTCAATTTTTTTTTTTTTACAAAAATTTAACAACAAGCCGAAACATGGTTACTAGGTGTGACTGGACATACGTATTATTCTTTGTTTAACATTAGCTATATCCAACTGAGGACGAATGTCCAAATAGGCACATCAAAAAAAAATAACAATAATGCATACAAAAAAGATATTACCAAAGCAAAAAGAAAAATGCATGATAAAACCAAGATCATATATATGGTACATTGCTAGCAAATGATTACATGGTAACAAAAAACAAAATAAATTCTGACTTACAAATGATTCGGTAACTTGATAAAGAATAATTGTTACCTTTGTCAGAAACAAGATACTCAATTTTTAGTGCACAAATACGAATTCCTGGTACGTACACGTACCACGGTTTCGTACATATATATATATATATATTTATATATAGGGCTGATACATTTTATTAGATGCCCATAGATTCTGTTATATATCTTATATTTTTTTTTTTTTCTCTTTTCTTTTTTAACATTCCGGCTTATATATTTTTATTAGATGCCGAGAGAAAAAAATGATTTATATCCTTTTTTATTTTATCTATTTTTTTAAATGTTATTTTAAATGTATTTTTAACAATGCAAATGTAGAGAATTTCTTTAATTACATATTACTAGCGTACTAATCAGCTTTTCATACAAACATCTTCCTGACAAATTACTCCCTTAGCGAATGAGGTGGCCACTCATACAGCTTTGAACTGGATCAAGTAGGGGGTATTGTCAGGGCTATTCAACTCGTTCCTTTGTAGCTGCTTGCTGTGCCGTAACCTACGCCAAACAAGGATGTTCACGGCGATAAAAATTATCACCGTTACAAACCAACTAGCCAGTAATATAGGGTGAAGAATCTCTTTGTAAGTCGGTGACAGGTGGTCCTTTTCGGTAAGTTTCATCAACCGCTTTGCCACACTTCCGTTGTAGGGGAGAGGAAGTGCGGGCATTGTAGAGGTCCACGTGAAGTTCGCGAAGTAAGCTCGTTCTCTGATGATTGTCCGTAGACCAGTCACCATGGAATTCGGGGAAGTCCCGATACAGCCATCTGCTGCGACGAAGATGTGGTTGAAGGATGTGGATCCGTCAGGGCATGATACATTGAAGCCGTCCTTGTCGTATCGTATCCACGAGCCATTATTTAGTCTGCAATTGAATTCTTTATTGTCAAAGGGATAAAGCTTATCCAGACAATTTTCACTTGTATGGGAGAGAGCACCGTCTAGCACTATACCTAACTCGCATGAATCCATCAAGTTTTTACGGAATTCAAATGAGTCAGCTGTACATATTTTTCTATCCATTGCGTCTGAACAGTGAGTTAATTGATTTAAGTCTTTAATGACCGTATATGTTTCCTTGTCTGGGGAAATCAATACGTGTCCTGTCAAACTGGATATTACTGGATTTGAGTGATTCGTCATGAAAGTCGGAAATGGTGATATCCTGTAAGATTGCCAGGCATCAGAAGAATCAAAGGGAATTGTAATCCTAATCTTGTTATTATCTACGTTTACTGTAATTAGGCTGTAATAAAATTCTAACCTATGTTCGTCTAACAAAGGAACATAGCCTAGTTTATCCCTTCCGTTCTCCAGAACTAATTTTAAGTAACGTATAGGCAACAAATGGGGCGACAATACACCTTTAGTTGCTAACGTGATAGCTTCTACATAATCCTTGGATTTCTCAATGAAATGTGCAATTCTGTTATGTATGTGATCTATCTTTGAATCATAATACGTTAATGTTGCTAACAAATCCTGTACTTCCATAATTTGAACGATATTATCTGAATGTTCATTTAACAAATCCATAATTTTATTGATTGAAGCTAACTGATCCCTTAGTTCTGACATAATCAATTCATCTTTATGAGTCAAGAACTCAATTTTCTTATTTTGATTACTAATTTTAAGACGATTGGAAAGTCCTAAACCTAAACTTGCAACAGACCCAAAGATGCTTAATGCAGCATAAATGAACGGATTCCGTCTTTCTTTTTGTTCGTGTCCTACAGTCCACATCAAAAGGTCATAAGCCAAAGATCCTGTCTCTCCAGTCTTATTTTTCAAGTCATCAGATAGCATCTCTGCAACTTTTAATGTTGATCCAAGCAAACTCTTAGTAGTCAAATGAAAATGTCTCCTATGCAACTCATCCAATGATGCAGAAAACCTTGAAATGGCGGTTCTTAAGCTAGTGTCATCATTCTCTTGAAGAAAAATTGCTTGCATATGCACTTCGACAATTACGTTGGTTGACGTAATAAAAATGTCTTCTTGTCTTTCAACTATATTGCCATATTTAAAATACATATTCTTAGTCTTAGAACTCATCCCATACGAAAAAAATGTCTGAGCGAACAATATCACTCCCAACAACAAAAAATTCATCTTGGAAACCTGTAACGAGAAAAAATATATGTAATTACTCCTGTATTAAAAAGAAAACTTTTAGTCACAAAATAAAATTTTTCCTTACTTCTTTTCCTCTCTTTTCTTTTTAATTTCTTATGTGAGACAATGGTACTATTCTCTCATCCGTGGGTTGGGCTACGTTTTGAATTCTAAACCTATTGGCCGTTAATGTTTCCAAAATGTTAAATGGGCCTTCAAACTTAGGTGTTAGTTTATAGTTGAGCCCTTTTCTGACATTGATTTGAATATAGATGTTATCACCCACGGTATATGTTTTAGTTGGTTTCGCTATTTTATCATGATTCCTTTTCATTATGATTTGTGATTCTTCTAAATTCTTTCGAAGGATATCATATCGACTTATACTTGCATTTATACATTCTTTTAAAGGATTTGATAGATTAGTTGTAGGCGTTAATACATGGAAAGGTGTTCTAACTGGGGTACCATACAATGCTTCATGCGGTGACATTTTAATTGATATATGATATGAATGATTCAGAGTACTCAGTGCCGCCGGTATTGCAATATCCCAGTTGGGGTCTGATCCCCCCAGTGTTACCCTCAATATATTTAATATCTTCCTATTTGCTCTTTCCACTAGCCCATTCGACTCTGGGTGATATATCATGGTATTGATCTTCTTTATGTTGAGGAATTCACACAATGAGGTAAGAAAGTGATTATTAAATTCACCACCCGAGTCTGAGATTATCATGTGTGGAATTCCATGTTTACAAATGTAACACTCGTAAAACTTCCTAGCGCATTCAATCGCAGTTTTAGTTTTAAGCGCTATTAGTTCTGTATATCGAGTTAAAGCATCTATAATTACTAAGAGGTGCTTATTTCCTCTGTCTGACTCGTAAAATCCTGTTAACAAATCTAAATGTATTCTTTCAAAGGGTTGATTGGGAACAGGATAAGCTCCTAGGCTGACAGGTGTTTTCGTATGCCCTTTGTTTTCCTGACATGTGCGACAATTAGCTATGTGTCTTTTTATATCTGTAAGCATTGTATGCCAATAAAACAATGATTTGGCTTTCTGTGACATTAATGAGAACCCAGGGTGTCCATGTAATGGATTTGAATGCAACCAATTCAGGACAGTGGAAACAAGTGAGTTTGGTACTACTACCTGGTCGTTAGTTACATGTGGTGTATTGCGGGTTTTCCTTGTCACAGTCCTACACAGAATATTATCTTTGATTACATAATTCTGCTGCTTATACTTTATATATTCCTTTTCTTTATGATTGCCTTTCAAAGCATTTATAATTGTTTCTATTTTCTGATCTTTTCTTTGCTCAGTCTGTAACAACTCAGCACTCCAGCCTAAATCTTCTTGTTCAGATATTGTTTTTACAATAGGCATGGATGTTGATATATCTATTAATTCAGCTAAAGACTCCGTACAAGATGACACGGGGTTGCGTGATAATGCATCCGCAATGATATTTGCTTTCCCAGGTAAATACCCGATTCTTGCGCCAAAATCTTGAATGATTAAATGCCACCGAGTTCGTTTAGGGCTGTGATTGAAGCCTTTAAAGAACTCTGTTAGTGGTTTATGGTCAGTAAGAACCTTAACGGGATAACCGTAAATTATGAACTTAAAATGCACTAGCGAATTAACAATAGCTAGTCCTTCCTTGTCTATTACTGCATACTTACTTTCGGAAGTTCTCAATTTTCGAGAATAGAAAGCTATCGGGAAAAACTGTTTATCATATTGCTGAAGCAATACCCCTCCTACTCCTAAGTCTGAGGCGTCTGTTGCAATGAAGAATTCCTTACCGAAGTCAGGAAATTTTAAGATAGGAGAACTACACAGTTCATCTTTCAAAGTATTAAACGCCTGTTGATGTTGCTCAGACCATATGAAATCTACGCCCTTCTTCGTAAGATCAGTTAAAGGAGCGGCTATTATTGAATAGTTGCGTATAAAACGCCTGTAATATCCACTACAACCCAGAAATTGCTGTATTCCCTTGACATTAGTAGGTATGGGAAAATTACGTATAGCCGACACCTTATCATGGACTACTTTAAGACCTTGGCTTGACACCATGAAACCCAAATATATTAATTGTTTTGAAAAATTCACACTTACTAATCTTTACCCTTAAGTTATGTTGTCTTAATCTCTGTAGTACTAGTTCTAACTTACGTAGATGTTCTTCTAAGGTGTTGGAAAAGATTACAAGATCATCCATATAGGCATGCAATATATCCCCTAACAAGTCTCCAAACACTATGTTAATCATTCTTGTAAATGTTATAGGAGCACAACGTAAACCAAAAGGCATCCGTAAAAATTCATAATGTCCCCTGGCTGTGCTGAAGGCTGTGTATGGGATACTATCTTCTTCTAGTGATATCTGGTGAAAGCCTTTAAGTAAGTCCAAACTGGTAAAATATTTATTCTGACCTAATAAAGACAAAATATCGTCAGTACATGGCACTGGGAATCGATCAGGGATCGTTTCCTCGTTTAGACGACGAAAGTCGACGCAGATACGCCATGTTCGATCTTTTTTCGGTACAACTATTAAAGGAAAATTATAAGGGCTATTTGATTTTCTAATGACTCCTTCCTCTAACATTTTACCTACTTCATCATTTATTTCATTCTGGAATTTCATAGGGAGTCTGTACGAGGGTACATATATAATTTTCTGTTTGTCTTTTAACCTTATTTGATGCTCGATCACATCTGTTTTTCCTAAGGATCCATCCGTAGTGGAAAAGACATCTGTATATTTATTTAAAAGTTCAAAAATTTTCTGCTGAATTTCTTCGTCTTGAATGTCCTTACTGATTTTATTTTTAATAGATCGTAAAAGGGATTCATCCGCAACTGATTGAGAGTGATTGATTTCAGCAACGGTAAGAATACGATGTTTATAAACTTCTACATCCAAGATATGTTGATTTTTGTGAATTACTAAAGTGTTATTTAAATGATTACAGACTTCGATATTACATTGCTGATGTGAGCCTACTGTATAAATAGCTTGTGTGACAGACAATCCGTTGGTTTTCAAAGTATCGGAAAGGATTAATATTTCAGATCCCGGTAGTGTTTTCTTTATTTGCACTATTAAATTCGAAGGTATGTTTGGTTCGATATATTGCGTGCAAGATGATATTACGGGTGAACGAGAATTCTGCTGGGTCGCGCATATTATTTCTTTATTAGTGAGACAAGTTATTGGTTCTTCAACGTACGTTACGGTTACATTTGTCGTCTCCTTTTTATCCAAAACTGACTTTAAAGTATTAGAAGACTTATAGAATTTCCCTTTGATATACACGCCGTGCTTTGCAGGAGCTAAGATAATGTTTTGATTTCCCATAGATGGGTATCCTATAATTACAGCTGGATACATATTAATGTTTTTCACAACAACAAATGTATCGGCAAACGTGCGATTACCGACTCTGAACTGAATATGAGTTATGCCTACGACGTTCAATTCATTATTTCCTATACCTGAAAGTCTGATTCCTGATTTTTCAATCGGAAAGTTCGAAAACAACAAATGATGCGTCTTCAAATCCATAATATTACGTGGACTACCAGAGTCAAAAAATAACGTAAAGGATTTGTGTTCTAAATTTACAGCATATAAGGTTGGCCGTAACTCATTTTGGCTTATTATTGTATGAATTCGTTGCAAATCTACGGGAGCATGCACTGTTTTACTTAATTCGGCCGTGTGTTTCATAGGAAAATCTATTGTCTCACAATTATCTGATAAAACATTAAATTGATTATTCAATACTATTGATGTTGACATAAATGACCTTGACCCAACATCACTCTCTTCCCCTCTAGAGTTAACTATGTGGTATTTGCTTTGCTCTGCACATTCTGAAAATTAGGCTGACTTTGCGAGGTCTGGTTTGACGGCCCAGGCTCAGCGATATTTGAAGAAGTGTTTGTTTGTTTCGGACTCTGAACTGCATTGACATTTTGTTGTTTCTTCTTATTGTTAAAATGAGGATTTTTCTTTTTATTTCCATATGGAACTGACTGTGGAATTGACTGTGTATTTCTAGGATATTGTTGTGTCTTACGCGCGTAACATTAACTATAAGAATGTGATCCTGTTTTGTGAACTGAACAAAATTTCGTTCTACAGTCTGCGCTTATGTGACCTTGACGTTTGCAGTTGTAACACGTCACTCCCGCTACTGGATTGTTAATTACGTTCACTGTTTGTGGTTTTGTTTCATTCTTAGCAAAAACTTGAGTTAACACGGGATCGAGATCTGGACACTTGGACATGTGTTCCTTTATCTGTTTATAGACATCCAATTCCGTACTTGCAGGCATTAACTTCTTATCAAAGCACCGCACTAAAGCTTCAGGCAACATAAGTGTCATGCAAGTTAAATACATTAATCGTAAAAAATCTTTCACGGAGATATTATCGTTAGTAACCCAAGTGGAATTACCTAAAATGTCCTGATATTCGTTAAGCCTATCAGCTATGAGAGCTGCTCTCTCAACAACATTAAGCCGATTCATAGTGGCTTGATTAAGTGTATTTCGTAACGTTAACACTACATCCAAAGCTTCCTCACCCCCATAGATCGCGCGTAACCTAACTTTGAAATCATCCCAAGTAACTGCTTCCTGAAATGAAACACCTCTTAAATACGCACTCGCATCCCCCTTAGAAAAATCTATAAAACTTTTAGCTTCTTGTAATTGTACAAAAGGATCTACGATTTGTTTGGCATTTAAATGGGCATCAACGGATGAAATCCATGACTCCACATTTTGTGGCAAGAACCCGTTGACACGGCCTTGAAAAGGAAGGATTGCTGACCTGGCATTTACAAGCGTCACAATTGGAGGAGGATTAGCCTGGCCTACACCACTAGGTCCAGGGGTAGGGCTGACAGGAGGAGCCATGACTGCTGTATTTTTTTTTTTTCTATCTCTTTGACCCCTTTCAATCCTATCAAAATATCTATATGAGTACAGACGCCCACTGCGTAAACGCATACGTATAATAAAATTCCCCCAACAATGTTACTAATCCCAATACATTTCCCCCCAAGAGTTTATGAAAGAAAAAGGAATTAGCACAAAGAAAGAAAAATTCTAAATGAGAATTCGGAGTTTCTTATAACAAAGTTTAGGAATTCACTCACCCCAGTAATAATTGACTAACGACTTGTGATAACTACACTTCACTGCCCAAACTGAAATGAATACAAAATCTCTGTACTTAGCTTTATATGAAGTCGACTCGTCGTCTCTCTCTCTCTCTCTCTTGATGTTTTGTTAGCGATGTCTCGTTCTAGTTTCTTGTTGAATGTAGTTCTTCCTGGATATGTTTTGCAATTGTTGAACGCCAGTCCGTGGGTTTCCTAGGATGTTGATTGAAGATTCAATTTGTATACTAACATATGTTGGTGTTAGCATTTCCGTTGGACTTAGTCAAAATTGTAGATTCTTGTAGATAGTTTTGAGTTCTTGAAGATCTTTATCAGGTATTACAGCTTTTATTTTGAAGTCTTGAAGATCATTCTCTGGTTTTACAGCTATTTATTTTGAAGTCTTGAAGATATTTCTCTAATTCTTAGAGTTTAATCGCTGTCTTAGAGTTTAACCGCTGCCACCATTTATTGGTGTGCTACTGTCTTAAGCACACATTTGAGTATGAGTTGTTTCAGATGTATTTAAATGGTTTACTGAATACATCTTAATGGTTTTTAAGTTTTATTGTGAATAAACAACTGAGTTAAACATCTCCATCACTGGAGGAAGCTGTGTTGGTCCACATGACCAATTCTGGTGAAGTTTAGATATGAACTGAACAAATTACCGATATCCCAAATATCGTATACTTGCTTTAATTTAGCTAAGTGACGGAATCGGAAGACACCTGCATCCGGTGACGTCACAAACTTTCACACGAAGAGACAATGTGTTGACATTAAGAAAGAATGGCAACTTAGCATTATACATCCTGCTTACAATTTGAATGACTACAGCAAATCTCATGGTTAGCTCTTCCAACCAACATGACATATTACGTCATTTGTTTTAAACATGTAATATTACTATTCTAACTATTACATATATATATATATATATGTGTGTGTGTGTGTGTGTGTGTTTCTTTGTGTCTATATATATACATATATGTGTGTATATATATATATATATATACACAAAGAAATACGCACACACACACACACACACACACATATATATATATATATATATATATATATATATATATATATATATATATATATATACATGTACATACATACATAGACACACAAAGAAACACACACACATATACATATATATATATATATATATATATATATATATATATATATATATATATATATATATATATATATATATATATATATTTGTATGTATGTCTATGTGCGTACATGTGCTTATGCGTGTGGGTTATTGAAGCGTCAGCGTAATTGGTAATGTCGAAGACTTCCACTTCGTAATTGCGCGTTGTTCAGTCCATTGTTAGGTTTCATAAGATCCCCTGATACATGACTCTGATGACTCTTTGAGCAGTAGAAAGGACGCTCGTCCAGAGAACGCCTAAGGATCCCTGGCTGAACACCTAAGGAACCCTGGCTGAACGCCTAAGGATCCCTGGCTAAACACCTAAGGATCCCTGGCTGAACACCTAAGGAACCCTGGCTGAACACCTAAGGATCCCTGGCTGAACATCTAAGGAACCCTGGCTGAACACCTAAGGATCCCTGGCTGAACACCTAAGGATCCCTGGCTGAACACCTAAGGATCCCTGGCTGAACACCTAAGGATCCCTGGCTGAACATCTAAGGATCCCTGGCTGAACATCTAAGGAACCCTGGCTGAACACCTAAGGATCCCTGGCTGAACACCTAAGGATCCCTGGCTGAACACCTAAGGATCCCTGGCTGAACATCTAAGGAACCCTGGCTGAACACCTAAGGATCCCTGGCTGAACACCTAAGGACCCCTGGCTGAACACCTAAGGATCCCTGGCTGAACACCTAAGGACCCCTGGCTGAACACCTAAGGATCCCTGGCTGAACATCTAAGGAACCCTGGCTGAACACCTAAGGATCCCTGGCTGAACATCTAAGGAACCCTGGCTGAACACCTAAGGATCCCTGGCTGAACACCTAAGGACCCCTGGCTGAACACCTAAGGATCCCTGGCTGAACACCTAAGGACCCCTGGCTGAACACCTAAGGACCCCTGGCTGAACACCTAAGGATCCCTGGCTGAACACCTAAGGACCCCTGGCTGAACACCTAAGGACCCCTGGCTGAACACCTAAGGATCCCTGGCTGAACATCTAAGGATCCCTGGCTGAACATCTAAGGAACCCTGGCTGAACACCTAAGGATCCCTGGCTGAACACCTAAGGATCCCTGGCTGAACACCTAAGGACCCCTGGCTGAACACCTAAGGATCCCTGGCTGAACACCTAAGGATCCCTGGCTGAACACCTAAGGATCTCTGGCTGAACACCTAAGGATCTCTGGCTGAACACCTAAGGATCCCTGGCTGAACACCTAAGGACCCCTGGCTGAACACCTAAGGATCCCTGGCTGAACACCTAAGGATCCCTGGCTGAATTGGAACCATGAACTGTATTAAAAGCAGAATGATAAATACGTTTCATGTAAATAAAATATGATTTAAAACTTCTATTAAAAAGGTATTCACGAGTCGATATATTATTTTTTATTCAAAAATATATTTGGATAAATAGTAGATTTCCATTGTAAATATACAGTAGTATATGTGTATATACTATGATGTATATATGTTATAAATCGTAAGATTGTAAATGTGTATTTCATAGTAAAAGGTGAAAAAAAAAATTCTGAACTCATCTGGTCTTATGACCTCTGCTTGCTAAATTAACCTTGAAATCTGGCGATTATGTCTCCATGCCTCTATGATTCCAGTGGTGAGGTAAACTACGGCTAAACCCCCCCCCCCCCCCCACACACACACACACACCAAAAAAAAAAAAAAAAAAAAAAAAAAAAAAAAAAAAAAAAAAAACGGAATTTTTGGAGAAAGAATAATTAATACTATTTCTTTTTTAAGACTGACCAATTTTTGTCATTTAAACACTGAAAACCATGGAAATTTATAGCCTAAAATCAGTGCATTCATTTATTTGAAAAAAGAAAACATCCATATTAAAAGTAGTCACCTTTGATAGTGACTTCTATTCATTGATAAAAAATACATATAAAAATAAAAATGCTACGAAAATTCCCAATGCACTGTTAATCTATAAAATTCTCTTTCGAATAGGTTTTAAATGAACAAAAAAATATCAAGAGTTTGAAGTAATCCGTAAATATTACTTCAAAGGGACTGAGTCGCGTTCAGTAATAGTTCATAGCCTAAACGGCAAGAAAGTAAATATGATGCCAACTATACCCAATTTTTATTAATGAGACGCGTTTGCACTGACTCGTAGGGGTGTGCTTTTAACTCGGAAAAGTTTCCTAATAACTGATTGGTTAGAATTATTTTGGCCAACCAATCAGCCATTAGGAAACTTCTCCGAGCTAAAAGGGCACCCCTGCGAGTCACTGTAAATGCGCCTCATTAAAAAAAATTGACTATGGTAATTAAATTTGTAATCTAGTCACCTCTGTAAACACTGTCTTTATTAGGATCACCTTTGATGAAAGTCTATATTTGGGTCAACTTTGATAAAAGTCTTGATTTCGGTCAACTTTGATGAAAGTCTTGATTTGGGTCAACTTTGATAAAAGTCTTTATTTGGGTCATCTTCGATAAAAATCTTTATTTGGGTCAACTTCGATAAAAGTCTTTATTTGGGTCATCTTCGATAAAAATCTTTATTTGGGTCAACTTCGATAAAAGTCTTTATTTGGGTCATAATCGATAAAAATCTATATTTGGGTCAACTTTGACAAAACTCTTTATTTGGGTCAACTTCGATAAAAGTCTTTATCTGGGTCAATCCTCATCAACCCCAGAAGACAAACGCAAGATTACGATGTAGTTGACAGATATCACCTAGCTGATTGTCAACCATCTAAAATCAAACCATTGATCTCTAGTCTTGGATAGTGCCATAGCCTCTCTACCATGGTCTTCCACTGTCTTGGGGTAGAGTTCTCTTGCTTGAGGGTACAATCGGGAACGCTATTCTATCTTATTTCTCTTCCTCTTATTTTGTCAAAGTTTTTATATTTTATATATATTAAAAATTT
>NC_090735.1:8712812-8722812 GCF_036898095.1 Palaemon carinicauda
TTATATATATATATACTGTATATACTGTGTGTATATATATACATATATATATATATATATATATATATATATATATATATATATATATATATATATAGTAGGTTGGCCAAGGCACCAGCCACCTGTTGAGATACTACCGCTAGAGAGTTAATGGGTCCATTAACTGGCCAGACAGTACTACATTGGATCCCTCTCTCACTCTCGCTACGGCTCATTTTGTCTTTGCCTACACTTACACAGAATAGTATGGCCTATTCTCCCCACATTCTCCTCTGTCCTCACACACCCGACAACACTGGAAATACCAAACACAAGGGAACCCTGCAATGTCATTGTTTAGTGGCTACTTTCCTCACGGAAAGGGTAGAAAAGACTCGTTAGCTATGGTAAGCAGCTCTTCTAGAAGGACACTCCAAAATCAAACCATTGTTCTCTAGTCTTGGGTAGTGCCATAGCCTCTATACCATGGTCTTCCACTGTCTTGGATTAGAGTTCTCTTGATTGGGGGTACACTTGGGCTTGCTGTTCTATCTTATTTCTCTTCCTCTTGTTTGTTTTGAAGTTTTTATAGTTTATATATAAAAGATCTAATTCAATGTTGTTACTGTTCTTAAAATATTTTATTTTGATTATTTATTACTTCTCTTTTAGCTTATCTATTTCCTTATTTGCTTTCCCTGTTGGAGACATTGCGCTTATAGCATCTTGCTTTTCCAATTGGGGTTGTAGCTTGGCTTTTAATAATAATAATAATAATAATAATAATAATAAAAATAATATATATATACATATGTATGCACACATATACAGTACATATATATATATATATATATATATATATATACATACATATATATATATACATACATACATATATATATATATATATATATATATATATATATATATATATATATATATTTCTAGGGAGAATTTTTATAAATAACTGATAACAACTACATGAAATAAGATCCCAATCACTACGAAGTTCGGCCATCGACTTGATTGAGACCCTTATTGCAGTTCAACGCTTAATTAAGGCCCCGATGCAATATTGTAGGCATTAGTAGGATGCTGCTCTTGGGCCAAGGTCCATAACCAACTGATAGCATGGAGTGTAATGTGCCACAGGCCTTCCATTAGTGGTTATGCGATCAAGAACCGACCAGCCCTAATGTAGCTTCATTTTTCTCACCAATGGACTAATGTATCCTTTCTTACTATTTCTTGAATAAACATTATGAGATTCCCTTTTATTTGATGCTTAATGCATCTAATATCTATTTTAATGTTGTTACTGTTCTTAAAATATTTTATTTTTTCCTTGTTTCCTTTTCTCTCTGGGCTATTTTCCCTGTTGGGACCCCTGGGCATATATCATCCTGCTTTTCCACCTAGGGTTGTAGCTTACCAAGTAACAATAATAATAATAATAATAATAATAATAATAATAATAATAATAATATTGATAATAATAGTAATAACAATAATATCATAAACATTTCTTTGATTTTCACTTAGAGGTTTAGAGGTTTAAAGGCCACTCATGAATGGCAGAGGCAAGGGACAGTGACAGTGCCCTATCAAGCAGCACAATGCCCTAGACACTGACCATATATACATATGATCAGCGCCCAACTCACCTTTCCACCCAAGCTGGGACCAAGTGGTCCAGGCAATGGTTGCTGATGGCTCACCATATGTACCTATAGGCTCCCTAGCTCAACAGGATGGTGAGGATGCAGCGACCAAAGAAACTTGTGTGTTCTCTGTTACTACGTCTTCTGTTGTCTTTTCAAAATTAAGAAAGCTATTTAGAATAAATTGATTCTACTATAGCTATGAACTTCTATTTGCTATACCAGATCTATACTCAGACTCTAACTTGTTCCACGGCCGTTTCCAAAGTTGGACTCTTGTCATACCGTTATTTTTACCTCCGCCAACGTAGTTGAGAGGTTATGTTTTCACCCCTATTTGTCCGTTTGTCTGTTAGTTTGTGAACAACTTCCTGGCCACACTTTTACCCGGAGTAGTGAAACTTTCAAGGATTAATTGTCATGTTGAGATATTGAAGTGATTCCATTTTTAAAGTCCTAGGTCAAAGGTCAAGGTCAAGGTCGAGCAAAAGGTCAACCGAAATAGCTATCGTGGCGGAGGTCAGCACTCTCAGAGTGTTTTTCTAGTTTTGTCAGGTATTCTTAAATAAAATTAATATAATTCTACCTCGGAGACTTCACTTCTATTGCATGGCATTCACTTATCAAGGCATGGATTCCCACTTTTTTAATTTCCGGATTAATTTGCCTTTTAGTTTTCCAGTACGCTCTTTTTTAGGTTTTTTCAATTGGTGGGATTCTATTACCAATTGGTAGTTCAGATTACAGACAACAGCTGTATGTTATTTCTTTAGTGATGTTTTGCTCTGCGTAATTCTACCTTAAAGTCATCAATTTTTTTTTCACTTTTTATTCTTTCTTATATCTATAATCTCTACATATCAAAAATATAATTTCATCCCATTGCTTACATGCTTCAAATACAATACTTTGTCGTGGCCTATTGGAAGACTCCCTGCTGGGCACTCGCCGGACTGGGGTTCGAGTCCTACTCTGACTCGATAGTTCCTTTAGTGTCTGAAACCTCACCATCCTTGTGAGCTACATATGGGGGATTTGGGGGAGCCTATAGTCTACCTGCTGAGTCATCAAAGGCCATTACCTGGCCCCCTCTGGTCCTAGCTTGGGTGGAGAAGGGGGATTGGGCGCTGGTCCTATGTACATATGATCAGTCTCTAGAGCATTGTACTGCTCGACAGGGCAATGTCACTGTCCCTTGCCTCTGTCCGACTTTTAAACCTTTAAATGTTTCGTCAAATGAAGATCTTGATAACATCAATATCACGTTCATGAGCGGCCTTTAAACCTATAAATATTTCGTCCAGTAAAGATTTTGACAACATCAATATCACGTTCATGAGCGGCCTTTAAACCTATAAATATTTCGTCCAGTAAAGATTTTGACAACATCAATATCCCGTTATCTATAATATTGATAAAGCTTCAACTCGTTTCCCCTTTATGTCTCTCGGGTAACATTTTAGGTTTTATTTGCTTATCAGAATCTAAGGGAAATACGACGTATCAATCAAATCTCAGTAATTGGATACTGCAGCAGACAGCTATCATTCCCGAAGCGTTTGAAGATATTCGAGAGAAGTGATGGAGAAAAGCAGATTCGATACTACTGTGTTATGTTTAGTTAGATAGGCTGTAATATCATACTGTTGATTGTGCAATGTATCACGCGTTACTGCACTTTTTACATATACATACCAAATGCATACATACCTACAAGCACAAACATATATGTATCTATCTATATATATATATATATATATATATATATATATATATATATATATATATATGTGTGTGTGTATATGTATATATATACATTATTATATATATATAAATATATTTATATATCATGCATATAATATAATATATATATACATATATATATATATATATATATATATATATATATTATATATAATATATAATATATATATATATATATATATATATATATACGCATTAAACACTGATATATATTTGCTTGAAGACCTTACGTCGTAATTTAGAATAAATAAAACAATAAGGACCGTGGTTATTAAGTGAAAGTATAAAGTACCCAAGGAATTCTTTTATTACTGTTATATTACTAAAATCATCTTAACTTTGAACCGCTGATTGAGCTAACATAGAGTAAGTTCTCTATCCAAAATACCGAATGAAATAAAGACCAAGCAAAGATAGATAATCTTCAATACAGATAACGACCTGAAAGTTAAAAGCATGTTAAGAATGTAAGAAAAACTTATAATTAGAGTGAAAAAAATTACTTATAATAATGACCCAGCCTTACAACTAAATTAGATATGAAGCGTGGAAACTGGACTGTATTCAACTGTAAAATAATTAAAATTGAAATTATAGTCCTACAGTCACCGGTATCAGCCATAAGTTGAAAAAGATTGATACACAATTTTACAATGAAATAATTACAAGACGTCTGAAATTACACAGTGTAACCTCATTCGATCTCTAAGAAATATTAATGTTGGAAACAGATACCTTGAATGTGGGGAGGAGGGAACTAGAATATATAGCATATATATATATATATATATATATATATATATATATAGAGAGAGAGAGAGAGAGAGAGAGAGAGAGAGAGAGAGAGAGAGAGAGAGAGAGATATATATATATATATATATATTAATATATACATATATATATATTAATATATATATATATATATATATATATATATATACATATATATATATATATATATATATATATATATATATATACTCGTATATATATATCATAATTACTATTTGAACAATAAAATCAAAATACCCCCAGAGAAATTATATATAAAATCGGTATGTCAAGAAAGATACTTTTATGCATTCAAAGTTAAATGTTTTTTCCATAATTTCTTTGAGATTTATCAAGTTACATTTTATAAACAAATGCAAAGCATTATGAAGATGTAAAAAATAAGTGGGAGAAAGAATTTTGCGTTGCAAGCGCTTGTTCTTACAAAGGAGTTATGATACAATTTTAGTTTAAGGCATTTAGCGAAAGTAAAGAAGCGAATAACTCATTTAATGAATTGTCAGTACACATCTTTTATTCTACTTCACTATCTATCTATTTGTCTATCTATCTAACTATATATCTAATTATCTATCTATTGTTTTTATCAATTTAGATATTGAACAAATTTAGTAACTTGATAGACTTCACAAACTTCTAACTTTGACTCTTAACTATCTATCTATTTATCTATCTATCTATCTATCTATTTTCTTTATCTATTTATGTAATGAACAAATTAAGTAACTTGATAGGCTTCGCAAACTTATAACTTTGACTCTCTCTCTCTCTCTCTCTCTCTCTCTCTCTCTCTCTCTCTCTCTCTCTCTCTCTCTCTCTCTCTCTCTCTCTCTCTATTTATCAATATTTATTCGTTCCAATATCACAAGAGCTGTCATAAACAGCGATGAGAAAAAAAAAAAAAACATTTTCAAGATAAGATGTCTGTCGATCGGTCACCTACCTTTGTCTTCTCAATCATACAATTTCTTTAAAAGTTTCTGTCTTTTATAAAAGATTAAAAACTCAACCTTTCACACTATTCATTCTCTATTGATAGAGTAAACAAAATGAGAAGATAAATCGTAGACGAAGGACACGTAAAGTTATTAAACTTTGCAAGAGAACGCCTGCAAACTTTTTGCCGTAACAGCATAAGAGTTTTGAAGTTTGATAATTGGTTGATCGTAAGTGTGTCACAGTTACTCCTAAGAAAAGGGAATAAATAAATTTCATGTAAATTCATATATGATTTATTTTGAAACGATAAAAGTCGGTCATAAAATCGTAGAGATACGATATTTAAATTCATCTATGGTTTATTTTCAAAGGATAAAAATCGTTCATAAAATAGTAGATACGTCATTTAAATTCATCAATGATTTATTTTCAAAGAATAAAAATCGTTCAAAACATCATAGAGATACGACATTTAAATTCATCTATGATTTATTTTCAAAGGATAAAAATCGTTCTTAAGATAATAGAGATACGACATTTAAATTCATCTATGATTTATTTTCAAAGAATAAAAATCGTTCAAAACATCATAGAGATACGACATTTAAATTCATTTATGATTTATTTTTAAAGAATAAAAATCGTTCATAAGATAATAGAGATACGACATTTAAATTTATCTATGATTTATTTTCAAAGAATAAAAATCGTTCATAAGATAATAGAGACACGACATTTAAATTCATCTATTATTTACTTTCAAAGCATAAAAGTTGGAGATAAAATCGTAGAGATAATAATATGCTTATTCTTAAAGATCTATACGTTCAAATTTAGCAAAACCGTGAACATTATATCTATCAGGATTTTTTAAAGCCCAAACTAGGAAGGTAATTTACTAACCTATGAAGGAACGAGAAGGTAAGAGAGTTGAATGTGTCTTTCAGTTCATGAAACCAAATATTTTAAACCAAGATTGACTGAACATGTTTAGGAATAAGTTTAGGCAAATGCAGGAATAGAAAAATAGAAAATTGGTGAACTGAGAACGAGAATCAATATAAAACTCATCTTATTGATAAGGTAGGAAATCTAACATAATTGATGTAAACATATATATATATATATATATATATATATATATATATATATATATATATATATATATATATATATATATATATATATATATATAAATAAAATCATGTACCAACCAATAGCTCCGACCGAAGAGTAAATTTCAAATTTTCAATTATTGTCATTAAATGCCAGCTGTCAGTATTTAAAAGGCTGAGATTTGCCATTGCATGCAATTCATAGGATTTAATATCATTTTAAATTCCAAGTACAAGAAAAACCAGCTAAATAACCCAAAAATTCACATACATCCATTTACGATTTACAGCTGTATTTAGATTATCTAATTCAATTTTCAAGGATTTTTTAAAGTACGAAATTGAGGAAGATTGTATGAGGTCAATGTTTTTCCATTTCAATTTCATTTCCACAGAGAGAGAGAGAGAGAGAGAGAGAGAGAGAGAGAGAGAGAGAGAGAGAGAGAGAGAGAGAGAGAGGGAGGTTACTTGACTGTACATTTCAGCTGAAGCGTTTATTACAGATAACGCTGCCATTCAATTTCTCTCTATAGACTGTATCTGACACAATTGAAACATCAATTATTGGAATTCGATATAGCGCCTATAACTTCGAAATGAGCATTTATATCTAAGCCACTTGGAATGAAGAACGAATTGAAATGAAATAGTCATCAGAGAATTAGAATGAAAAAAAAAAATTATGAGAGAATTGAAATGAAAAAAAAAGTCATGAGAGAACTGGAATGAAAAAAAAAGTTATGAGAGAATTGAAATGAAACAAGTCATGAGAATATTGAAATGAAAAAGGTTATGAGAATATTGATATGAAAAAAAAAATTATGAGAGAATTGAAATGGAAAAAGTCATGAGAATATTGAAATGAAAAAAGATATGAGAGAATTAAAATGAAGAACTCACGAGAGAGTTAAAATGAAGAAGCCATGAAAGAAACGAAATTAAAAAAATCATGAGAGAATTGAAATGAAGCCATGAGAGAATAGAAATGAAAAGTCATGAGAGATTTGAAATGAAGAACTCGCGAGAGAGTTAAAATGAACTCATGAGAGAATTAAAATGAAGAAGCATTAATAGAATTGAAATGAAAAAGTCATGAGGGAATTTAAATGGAACCATGAGAGAATAGAAATGAAAAGTCATGAGACATTTGAAATGAAGAACTCACGAGAGAGTTAAAATTAACTCATGAGAGAATTAAAATGAAGAAGCCATGAAAGAATTGAAATTAAAAAAAATCATGAGAGAATTGACATGGAGCCATGAGAGAATAGAAATGAAAAGTCATGAGAGATTTGAAATGAAGAACTTACGACGGAATTAAAATTAACTCATGAGGGAATCGAAATTAAAAAAATCATGAGAGAATTGAAATGAAAAAAAAATCATGAGATTGAATAGAAATCATGAGAGAATTAGAATGAAAAAAGTCATGAGAGAATTGAAATGAAAAAAGTCATGAGAGAATTGATATGAAGTCCCTAAGAATTAAAATGAACCCTTGAGAGAGTTGAAATGAAGAAGCTATGATAGTATTACCCCAACAGGATTGAATATATATGACGAAATAAAAAAATATAATTATATATATACATATATATATATATATATATATATATATATATATATATATATATATACACAATATATATGTATATATATGTATATATATATATATACATATATATACATATATGTATATATATATATATATATATATATATATACATATATATATATATATATATATATATATATATATATATATATATATATATATATATATATATCTTTACGAACTCCCAAATGGATACTGTGACCACATGCATGATATCACCCAGAGATTTTCATGAGAAATCTATACCGATTTGCCTTTTCTTTTTAAATACTATTCAACTGAAGGTGAATTGATTCAATGATGTTCAATGATGTTTCATCGTAAACATCATTGAAAGGAGATGCAAGTCATAGCTGTAATGCACGTGTATTCCCCGTTAGTATACAAAGGTGAAGAAAGGTAAAGGTGTCTGGTTTCAGTTCTAGTTTCACCAGAATAGATGCTCACCAGAATGTCAGCTGGGAAAATCAAACCCTCCCACTGAAGTGCCCAATCAGAGCAGTGGCCTCCCCAGTAAACAGCTCTAACTTATGGTCCCAGGCTGGGACCGATCTGCTGCCATGCGAATGATAGGCGAACACGTTGCCACTGTTATTGTTGTCCTCAATCGTTTGTATATAAGCTTGTTATGTAGCGTTTATAAACCAGTTATATCTAGCCCATTTTTCTGTTAAGACCTAGTACCAAAATGCCACGTAGCTAATAAATTAGACAGAATAAAATAAATGAAAATAGTATTAACAGATAAGAATAAGATGAACGCGATGAATAAAATTCATTATTCAAAAGTATCAGTTTTTGAGTAATATATAATTTACAATAATTTCTCATACAAAAGGTCCGAAAGATTTACTTTTTCAAAAGAGGGATTTCGTTCACGTAATCAGCCCCCTAGCCCCCAACCCCCCCAGCCCCCAACCGCCCCCCCCCCCCCAAAAAAAAAAAACCCTAAAAAATTACTTAATCTATTTAACTGGTACTGGATTTAATTGGCGTTTCAACGGGTATTTTGTAAACATTCCATTATGTTCAGTTTAATAATATTTGTTTTTTCATATAAACCGAGATTTTAGATGCCAGTAATATTTTCTTTGCATTTGTGTGTAAAAATTTAAAAGCTCAAGATAGAGACGACTGGCAAAATCTAACTGAGGCCCTTTGCGTCAATGGGCGTAGGAGGAGATGGTGATGATGATGAAATAAAAATTGCTTAAGAAACTAATATATACATCTCAATTCAACATCGATACATCGTCGTCATTATCTTCCTCTTTTGAAGGTTTAATGGCACAGGCAACGGACAGTGACATTGCCCTATCGAGCAGGACAATGCCTTAGAGACTAACCATATATACATATGATAAGCGCCCACACCCCCTCTCCACCCAAGCTAGGACCAAGGAGGGCCAGGCAGTGGCTGCTGATGACTCAGCAGATAGACCTATAGACTCCCCTAAACCTCCCATCCTTACTTCACAAAGATAGTGAGATTGCAGCGACCAAAGGAACTAACGAGTTTGAGCGGGACTCGAACCCCAATCTGGCGATCACCAGTCAGGGACGTTACCACATCGGCCACCACACCCCTAAATCCTTTACATTTTCCATTTTCTTTCACTATTGAATCCCTTTATCCTCTTTTTTGCTTTGGTATGAAAAAGGGGGATATTCCAGCGTGCCATATTTCTTTGTCAACCTTTTTCATCCCATACAGGAATTAAGAAGAGATATCTCAGGATTATCGAAGCCTTCCCATTGTATCCCTTCCTGATAACACTCTGCTTTTATATTTTTCGCTTCATATTTTTTAAAAGAATTCTTAAACTCTTATTTCTTTCTCCTTATCCACTCATATGAAATGGGAAATATTCCATTGTGAGGATATGCTATTGTTTAAACTTCCCAAATTATAGGTTTTCATCCATGGATGAATTATCACCCCCCCCCCCCCCCGCTCTCTCTCTCTCTCTCTCTCTCTCTCTCTCTCTCTCTCTCTCTCTCTCTCTCTCTCATACACACACAGACACAAACGTATTTTTCTTATAAAATTTGAAAAAATACAAGAAAGAGAATATTACCAAAACCATACTCTATAATGAATACACCAATAATAAATATCGTTTTGTCCTTGAATA
>NC_090735.1:8727812-8737812 GCF_036898095.1 Palaemon carinicauda
CAGTTATTTCTGCGTTTTTATTTTCTTAAAAATCTTTTTTTCCGTTTTGGGGAATATCTCTCAACAGTTATTCCTGCAATTTTATTTTCATAAAGATCATTTTTCCGTTTTGGGGAATATCTCTCAACAGTTAATTCTGCAATTCTTATTTTCTTAAAGATCCCCTTACCGTTTTTGGGAATATCTCTCAGCAGTTATTTCTGCAATTCGTAATTTCTTAAATATCTTTTTTTTCCGTTTTGGGGAATATCTCTCAACAGTTATTTCTGCAATTTTATTTTCATAAAGATCATTTTCCGGTTTTGGGGAATATCTCTCAACAGTTATTTCTGCAATTCTGATTTTCTTAAAGATCCCCTTACCGTTTTTGGGAATATCTCTCAGCAGTTAATTCTGCAATTCATAATTTCTTAAAGATCTTTTTTTTCCGTTTCGGGGAATATCTCTCAACATTTATGTCTCCAGTTGTTATTTTCTTAAAGATTTTTTTTTCCGTTTTGGGGAATATCTCTCAACAGTTATTTCTGCAATTCTTAATTTCTTACATATCAATCTTTTTTTTTCCATTTTTGGGGAATATTTTTCTAAACCACCTTCTTTTATTTGCTTGTCTGTCTATCATTCCTCCACGTAAACTATAATGTTAAAATTTTTTATATAATATTTAAGTTTATTTATTAGAATTCAATATCCATTTTCGACTTTTATCATGTCACTCTTCCTGGTCTCGATTTTATAAGCTGGGGTTATTATACTTCTGCTGAAATAAAATCAGCAAAATCTACCCTTTCTTTTCATTCAATTACAATCTGATTGTTGTAATTGAAGTGATGTAATCACTAATAGCCAATTAAAAATTATTCTAATTCTTTCGGCACGTCTTTCATACACGCTATTATACTGTAACAGTTTTGATTTTTTATCTTACCACTCGCTCTTCCCTGCACTGTTATAAACCAACTTGTGTTATCATGCTAGGGTTGTGGTGGCCGATGTTGTAACGTCCTTGACTGGTGAACGTCAGACTGGGGTTCGAGTCAAGCTCAAACTCGTTAGTTTATTTGGTCGCTGCAACCTCACCATCCTTGTGAACTAAGGATGGGGGATTAGGGAAGCCTATAGGTTTATCTTCTGAGTCATCAGGAGCCATTGCCTGGCCCTCCTTGGTCCTAGCTTGGGTGGAGAGGTGGCTTGGGCACTGATCATACGTATATATGGTCAGTCTCTAGGGCATTGTCCTGCTCGATAGGGCAATGTCTCTGTCCCTTGCCCCTGCCATGCACGAAGGGCCTTTAAACCTTTAAATGTTTGCCCCTGCCAGGCATGAACGGCCTTTAAACCTTTAAATGTCTGCCCCTGCCATGCATGAACGGCCTTTAAACCTTTAAATGTCTGCCCCTGCCATGCATGAACGGCCTTTAAACCTTTAAATGTCTGCTCCTGCCATGCATGAAAGCCTTTAAACCTTTAAATGTTTGCCCCTGCCATGCATGAACGACCTTTAAACATTTAAACTAGTCATGCTTTTTCATTTTTTCCATTTTTGTGACGTTCTTGCTCGCAAGGCCAAGTATATAAACTCGATGAGTGTTCAATAAAGTTTAGTTGCATTTACCTCGCCTAACTGGCGCATGCGCACACTAGCCTCTATATAAGATGGTTATGATGCGTTTCTATTTTTATGACATATGATGATCGAAATATGAAATTATAGTGAGCTAGATAAGGAAATAAGTTTATACATCGGAAGATGTGCAAATTATAAACTCTTCAGCTGCCTATCATAAAGTGATATTTGTTGGCATATGCCTAAATATAAACGGAGCAGTGTCCATATACAAGGTAATATCAATCATCACTGAATAAGTTATGTAATATTTTTTCATTTTGTGTACTAATTTATTAATATGTATGAATCATTAATTAGTACTGATTTATATATGCTAACTAGTATATTATGGATTGAAATTCCCGGAAGATGAATGCAAAGTCATAGTGGTAGTAAGGCCAAAACTGCATGTTATATCAGACTTTTAGAAAAGTACTCAGTTAAAACATCTGCCGTAAAAGACGATAAAAATCCTGGAATAAATGCTGCCAGGCATTTATCGTTTTAAAAACGGATATATTGACGTAAAGGAGTGATATTGCAGTCATGTAAAAGTTGATAACAAAGTAGGGTAAAAATTACGGTCGCCTGTATTTTACTGAAATCAGGCTAAGAACAGTATATTTTTACGGAGAATTTCCGATTAAGATAACGGGTTTTTTTTACGAGTGCAGTATATAATTGAGCAAGGGTCAGAGTATTGTAGAAGATATTTTAATGTGAGAGTACTATCAGAATGGGTATACAAACTGACCAAGTTGGCTCTTAGAAATATTGAGAGTTGAATAAAAAATTTTATAAAGCTAATAAAAATATGTTATTAATATTGAGATTTTAATCGAAAATTTAAAAAGATAATAGAAATATGCTATCAATATTGAGATTCAAATCGAAATTTTATAAAGCTAATAGAAATATGTTATTAATAATGAGATCTAAATCGAAATTGTATAAAGCTAATAGGAATGTGTTATTAATATTGGGATTTAAATCAAAACTTTACAAAAGTAATAGAAATATGTTATTACTGTAATTTTGAGAATTAAATCTAAAGTTTATAAAACTCATAGAAATGTTATTAATATTGAGATTTAAATCGAAATTTTATAAAGCTAATAGAAACGTATTATAAATATTGAGAATTAAATCGAAATTGTATAAAGCTAGTAGGAATATGTTACTAGTATTGAGATTTAAATTAAAAGTTTATAAAGCTAATAGGAATATGCTATTAACAATGAGATTTAAATCGAAAGTTTATAAAACTAACACAAATATGTTATTAATATTGAAATTTAAATCAAAACTTTATAAACATAATAGAAATATGTTATAAATATCGAGAATTAAATCGAAATTGTATAAAGCTAATAGCAATATCTTATTAATATTGAGATCTAAATCGAAATTCTATAAAATTAATAGGAATATGTTACTAATATTGAGATTTAAATCGAAAGTTTATAAAGTTGATAGGCATATGTTATTAATAATGAGATTTAAATCAAAAGTCAGTAAAGCTAATAGGCATGTTATTAATATTGAGATTTAAATCAAAATTTTATAAAACTAATAGGAATATGTTATCAATATAAAGATTTAAATCTAAAGTTCATAAAGCTAATAGGAATATGTAATTAATATTGATATTTAAATCGAAAGTTTATAAAGCTAATAGTAATATGTTATTAATATTTAGATTTAAATCTAAATTTTATAAAGCTAATAGGAATATGTTACTAATGTTGATTTTGAAATCAAAATTTTATAAAGCTAATAGAAATATGCTATTGAGATTTAAATAAAAATTTTATAAAGCTAATAGGAATATGTTACTAATATTGATTTTTAAATCAAAATTTTATAAAGCTAATAGGAATATGTTACTAATATTGATTTTTAAATCAAAATTTTATAAAGCTAAGCATTTCATTCAGACTATAATGTCGATCTATCGCCCCTCAATCTTAAAAACAAACAATGCTAATCTATCATTAGATAAAAACCAATAGTCATGCAGTCGCGAAAATTGATCAAAATACTGAAAAAAAAATTTTTTTTCGATGAAATTACCGTACGGCGCACAAGGCGGGACTAAGAATGCTAAAACTTTGCCAACTCCAGTTATCTGAACTATTGGCATGAATGCTGAAATAATCTAAGTATGTTGAAGCCTAAGTTGGTTGCTTATCTTTCCTGGCCTATCATGCAAGAATTTTGATAGTATATTATATTTTTCTAAAAAATCACTGCATTTGTAACCAGGTGCAACGTAAGATAGTCTTCTCTGAATATTTTGAAATTTGGATAATTGTGAATATATATAATTTTGCAAAAATGTGAAGCCCTTTGAGTCAGAAATTGAACGAGTTTACATCGGTACTTGAGAATGTCTATTTAATTCAAAATGGGTTCTGAGTCTGTACATACTTGTTAAGACTTATTTATTGAAAATTTTATGACTATCTGATTTTTACTGCATATCCTATCTTTTTAGAACTGTTTTCGTTTATTTTATTGCCTGTACGTATTTTTATATACTTATTTATTGATAATTTATGACTATTGGATTTCTATTTGAAGCTCATTTTACCTATGACTGTCTACTTTTATACATAGTTTCAAAGAGTTTCCTATGATATTTATATTGTTGCTATTTTTGCTGATTTTGATATTCTTAACCTATACCAAGTTTTATGTAAGAGTTAAATTCAAAATGTTTTTATACTGATATGGCTACTTATGTAGAATACCCAATGTACAATTGGAAATAAAGGAATATTATTATTATTATTATTATTATTATTATTATCATTATTATTGTTATTATTATTATTTTATTTGTTTTTGAAAAAATCTATAACGCACTCACTCACTCACTCCAAGGGCTCCGAGCGCATGTGGTCCTTAGCTGTCTCTACAAGACTCCTCCACTCTTCCCTATCCAGTGCTATATCATTCCAGTGGGCAGGTGCTCCAGGTCTAAAGGGCTCCACATCTCATTTGACATTATCTTCCCATCTCATACGTTGTCTCCAGAGGTCGTCTTCCCTCTGGTCTACCAAGCATCACTCCCCTGTCAATCCTGCTGTTCTCCATTCTGTCCACATGCCCAGACCACCACGGCAGCCTTTGTGCTATTAAGATGTTGGTTATTGAGGGCAGTTCTGACAACTGTCTTAATTCATGGTTGTGTCTAAATCTCCAAATCTCCTCATTGTGAATAAATAAATTTTTGCATAAATGTGACCACCTTTCAGTTAGAAATTGAACGCCGGGTTCAGATCAGTGCTTGAAGTATATACAAGAAATGTGAACTTACAGAAAAGGAATCCTTGTTTACTTAGTGAGAATTTCAGACACATTTGTTAAAACTATAGATTTCTCTTTTGAATTGATAACCCTTTTCAATTTTCTTGCCGCATTTTCCTGTATCAAATTCTTCTAACAGCCCTTGGTAAATTTATTATTCAATTTTTTTTTTTAATGTTGTTATTTTTCTTAAACTTCTTTTGTAGTGCATTTCCTTATTTCCTTTCCTCACTGGGCTATTTTACCTGTTGGGGCCCTTGGGCTTATTGCATTCTGCTTTACCAACTAAGGTTGTAGCTTGGCAAATAATAATAATAATAATAATATAAATAATAATAATAATATTAATATTATTATTATTAATAATAACAATAATAATAATAATAATAAAGATAATAATAATGAAAAATTAAGTTCTAAATTCATTTATCAATTATTTTGATAACATTATTAGACCTTGCAAAATATTTTATTGTTTACATATCTAATTAATCACAAAACTCTTTCATGCGTATGAGACTTTGTCTCTCTCTCTCTCTCTCTCTCTCTCTCTCTCTCTCTCTCTCTCTCTCCAATTGAATATTCAATCTGTTTCTTTGTGAAGAGTTATTCATTTACTTAGTGTCAATATGTAAATTGTAAAATAAACGCCAAACATACAAAATGAGATGATATAAAGGAAGAGGGGAGGAAAGAACCTGCAAGAGTTTTGCAACACACAATCGAAGAAGATGAAGCATTGTCATGATATATATATATATATATATATATATATATATATATATATATATATATATATATATTAATATATATATTCACACAAGTATTTATCTATCTAGATATCTATCGATCTATCTATCTATATATATATAAATATATATACAAGTATCGATATATATATATATATATATATGTATATATAAATATATATATATACTGTATATATATGTATGTATATATATATATATATATATATATAAATAAGTATCGATATATATATATACACGTATATAGGGGTGTGTATATAAATATATATATATATATATATATATATATATATATATATATATATATATATATATATATGGGTGTGTATATAAATATACATACATATATATATATATATATATATATATATATATATAAATATATATAAATATACATATATATAAATATATATATATATATATATATATATATATATATATTAAATACGTACAATTAATTCTTCAAGAAATATGGGAAAACTTTATTGATTAATGACTAATAATAATTTTCACGATTTAACACATCAGTTGTTTAAAAGAATAAAGCGCTAAGCATATAAAGAATATATCTAAAAAATAATTTTAATAATGAAACCCATAAATAAACTGATTTTAATTGATAAATCGTGACTTGCATTTTATCTGAGTCCATTCCTAGTCTAAGATTCATAACTGAATTAAAATAATTCGTTTCTGGTGATATCCTTAATTGATTAAAAAAAAAAAAATGTCATTAGGATTCTTAATCTACTTAAAGGATAAGATTTTTTCTTGAGTTATTAAACCTGGGTTTACTATTTTTAAATGTCTGAATTCACTTAGCTAACCGCATAAGATTAATTAAAGTAATTAGGAACGCCAAAAAATAGACTAAGAGAGAGAGAGAGAGAGAGAGAGAGAGAGAGAGAGAGAGAGAGAGAAACCAAGTATTAATTAGGCTTTATCCTAGCGAGTATTTCTTAGAGTTTGTAGCATCCGGCTTTTCCAACTAAGGTTGTAGCAGAGCTAGTAATAATAATAATAGTAATAACAACAACAACAACAACAACAATAATAATAATAATAATAATAATAATAATAATAATAATAATAATAACATAACATTGTTTGACTGAGTGTCTCAAACAGACCAGAGATTTTGGAACGCCAAATGTTTGCATGTGTATGTGATTTTGCGTTCTTCAATAAAAACAGCTTTGTTGACTAATTACATGTACATATCTGGTTGACATGGCAATGACACCCTATTGAATCTCCTTCCCTCTAATCCCCTTTGCTCTGACTAATATCGTTAGGGTTGTGGTGGCCGATGTGGTAACGTCCCTGACTGGTAAACGCCAAACTGGGGTTCGAGTCCCGCTCAGACTCGTTGGTTCCTTTGGTTGCTGCAACCTCAACACCCTTGTAAGCTAAGGATAAAGGGTTTGGGGGAGCCTATAGGTCTATCTCCTGAGTCACAAGCAGTCATTGCCTGGCCCTTCTTGGTCTTAGCTTAGGTGGAGAAGGGGCTTCGGCGCTGATCATATGTATATATGGTCAGTCTCTAGGGCATTGTCCTGCTCGATAGGGCAATGTCACTGACCCTTGCCTTTGCCATTCATGAGCGGCCTTTAAACCTTTAATTGCATATTTATTTGGCGTTCCCCTCTGCTTTAGATTGAATATGTTGAACATATTAGCACCTTTCTCAGACTCGAATGTTAAGTTTATCTGTTCAATTTCCTCTATTATCTACTTATTATTATTATTATTATTATTATTATTATTACTACTACTTGCTAAGCTACAACCCTAGTTGGAAAAGCAGGATGCTATAAGCCCAGGGGCCCCAAAAGGGAAAATAGCCCAGTGAGGAAAGGAAACAAGTAAAAATAAAATAATTCAAAAACAGTAAGAAAATGAATATTTCCTATATATACTATAAATTCTTTAACAAAACAAGAGAAAGGTAAATTATATAGTGTGGAGTTGTCAAGTAAAAGTTCTAGATTTGTTTACATGTTGAGCTATCAATCCAATGACCCTGAAGGTTGTCAAGGGTGAGAATTATGACATTATACTAGCTTTCCGCATCTATAGAACCATGTCTACTTCTATTTCCTTATGCTAAGATATTAGTGTTAAGTAATACCCAGAAGAAATAACAGCAAATAACAATGAGAGCATTGGGCCTTTTTTAGATATAATAACAAGGTTTGTTTTTATAGACGTGATTTATGAAGGGGTTTTCATTCACAGAATAACTGAAGGGTTTTTTATGAAATGATAACTGAATGTTTTTTTTATAACCATGATAACTGAAGGTTTTTCTTAAAGAAATGATATTTGAAGTTTTTTTTATATACAGGATAACTGAAGGGTTTCTGTACAATGATAACTGAAGGTTCTTTAATGCACATGTTTTTTACGGATATCATAACTGAAACGTTTTGTACACAGGATAACTGAAAGGTTTTAGGCACATACTAATTAAAAGATTTCATGCACAGGATAACTAAAAGGTTTTATACACAGGATAACTGAAAGGTATAAGCACATAATAACTGAAAGATTTCATGTACAGGATAACTAAAAGGTTTTATACTCATGGCAACTGAAAGTTTTTATGCACATAATAACTGAAAGATTTCATGCATAGGATAACTAAAAGGTTTTATACACAGGATAACTGAAAGATTTTATGCACATAATAACTGAAAGATTTCAGGCACAGGATAACACATGACAACTGAAAGGTTTTATACACAGGATAACTGAACTTTTTTGTATGCACATCATAACTGAAGGGTTTCTTATACACATGATAACTGAAAAGCTTTACACAAATAATAACTAAAAGGTTTTATACACATGAAAACTGAAAGGAAACACGCCGATGCATATCACTGTCGCTCGTTAGTGATCCAAACTTGTATAGTAGAGGTCTGGTCTCATTGAATGGTGCCGAGGTTAATGAAAGGTCTGGCACACAATTGTAATGTAGACAATGGTAGAGGAGAGATTATGCGCTCCTATCCTAAAATTCATCCCTCCTAATATTCAGAAGAGTATATACTGTGGAGGGATAGAAATAAAGTTGGATAGATGGATAGCGAGGCTTTGACATTTTGTGGAAATTAACATAGTGAATAGAAATTCGTCTCAAGATTAATAAATATATATCTCATTCACACTTTCTTTTGAGGGAGTCCGATTTCAAAAGGAACAGCATTCTGTGCTAAAGATCTTATATCCACTACATAATAAAGAACAAGTGTCTGGTTACTCTCTCTCTCTCTCTCTCTCTCTCTCTCCTCTCTCTCTCTCTCTCTCTGTAAACGAGTTCAAGAATAAAGTATATATAAAAATACACTCACACATATAATATGAAGCATGAATTAGAAGAGGACGATTGGAGAAGTACTGATTTAAAAGCTCAAGATAGAGACGACTGGCAAAATTTATATATATATATATATATTATACATATATATGTATATATATATATATATATACATATATATATATACATATATATATATATATATATATATATATATATATATATATATATCCTGTCACGTTGAGGGGAAAGCATTTGGAAAATAACAATCTCCCACAAGTTGCTCAAAGCTCAAACTATGGTATTGCAGTTACGAAAAGGGGGAGGGGCTGAGAAGGGTTAAATATGTGTATGTGCGTGAGTGCATATCTATGTAAATATTCAACACTCATTTTTGACGGGTTGCGTACGGCACTAAACTATAAAATAAAAAGCAAAGGTCATAAGGGATATTACCAAAAACACTCCATTTAAAATAGAATGGTTTAAAGGATGCTCATCAACTACTGTTTACGTAAAATATCCTCCAGAAAAGGATATCTGAGCTCCAACAGTGGCATGTGCCCTTTTTAAAATGAGGGTGTCACTCATCGCATTTTATCAAGTAAAAGGACCTCCAAGAGGGACGGATCTTGGCTCCACTATTTTCATTTCTTTTTTTTTTTTTTTTTTTTGGGAAGAGAAGGTGTTATTCATCTCTTGGCACATACAACAACCTCATAAATGATTGTAACTAGGCTCCATCATTGACATTTAAAGGTTTAAAGACCGCTCATGAATAGCAAAGATAAGGGACAATGCCCTAGAGAATGAATTACATATGATCACCACCCAAGCCCCCTCTCCACCCAAGACAGGATCAGGGAGGGTCAGGAAATGGCTGCTTATGACTCAGCGGGTAGACCTATAGGCTCTCCAAAACCTCCCAGCCTTAGCTAAAAAGGATGGTGAGGTTGCAGATACTAAAGAAACTAACAAGTTCTAGCGGGA
>NC_090735.1:8740312-8742111 GCF_036898095.1 Palaemon carinicauda
TCTCTCTCTGTAAACGATTTCAGGAATCAGTTAGACAAGATCATAAAAACTCTATAAACGTTGAAACCAAATCGCTCTACCCAAGAGCAAATCGAGTCTCCTCCGATGGACTAAAAAGGTTTTTGAGACATCCAAAATGCTTATAACACACTCTCTCTCTCTCTCTCTCTCTCTCTCTCTCTCTCTGTAAACGATTCCAGTAATCAGTTAGACAAGATCATAAAAACTCTATAAACGTTCAAACCAAATCGCTCTACCCAAGAGCAAATCGAGTCTCCTCCGATGGACTAAAAGTTTTTGAGACATCCAAAATGCTTGTAACTCTCTCTCTCTCTCTCTCCTCTCTCTCCTCTCTCTCTCTTCTGTAAACGATTTCAGGAATCAGTTAGACAAGATCATAAAAACTCTATAAACGTTGAAACCAAATCGCTCTACCCAAGAGCAAATCGAGTCTCCTCCGATGGACTAAAAAGTTTTTGAGACATCCAAAATGCTTATAACACTCACTCTCTCTCTCTCTCTCCTCTCTCTCTCTCTCTCTCTCTCTCTGTGTAAACGATTTCAAGAATCAGTTAGACAAGATCATAAAACTCTATAAACGTTGAAACCAAATCGCTCTACCCAGAGCAAATCGAGTCTCCTCCGATGGACTAAAAAGTTTTTGAGACATCCAAAATGCTTATAACACACACTCTCTCTCTCTCTCTCTCTCTCCTCTCTCTCTCTCTCTCTCTCTCTCTGTAACGATTCCAGGAATCAGTTAGACAAGATCATAAAAACTCTATAAACGTTCAAACCAAATCGCTCTACCCAAGAGCAAATCGAGTCTCCTCCGATGGACTAAAAAGTTTTTGAGACATCCAAAATGCTTGTAACTCTCTCTCTCTCTCTCTCTCCTCTCTCTCTCTCTCTTCCTCTGTAAACGATTTCAGGAATCAGTTAGACAAGATCATAAAAACTCTATAAACGTTGAAACCAAATCGCTCTACCCAAGAGCAAATCGAGTCTCCTCCGATGGACTAAAAGGTTTTTGAGACATCCCAAAATGCTTGTAACTCTCTCTCTCTCTCTCTCTCTCTCCTCTCTCTCTCTCTGTAAACGATTTCAGGAATCAGTTAGACAAGATCATAAAAACTCTATAAACGTTCAAACCAAATCGCTCTAACCCAAGAGCAAATCGAGTCTCCTCCGATGGACTAAAAGTTTTTGAGACATCCAAAATGCTTGTAACTCTCTTCTCTCTCTCTACTCTCTCTCTCTCTCTCTCTTCTCTCTCTCTGTAAACGATTTCAGGAATCAGTTAGACAAGATCATAAAAACTCTATAAACGTTCAAACCAAATCGCTCTACCCAAGAGCAAATCGAGTCTCCTCCGATGGACTAAAAAGTTTTGAGACATCCAAAATGCTTATAACACCTCTCTCTCTCTCTCTCTCTCTCTCTCTCTCTCCCTCTCTCTCTCTCTCTCTCTCTCTCTCTCTCTGTAAACGATTCCAGGAATCAGTTAGACAAGATCATAAAAACTCTATAAACGTCAAACCAAATCGCTCTACCCAAGAGCAAATCGAGTCTCCTCCGATGGACTAAAAAGTTTTTGAGACATCCAAAATGCTTGTAACTCTCTCTCTCTCTCTCTCTCTCTCTCTCTCTTCCCATCATCTCCTCTGTAAACGATTCAGGAATCAGTTAGACAAGATCATAAAAACTCTATAAACGTTCAAACCAAATTCGCTCTACCCAAGAGCAAATCGAGTCTCCTCCGATGGACTAAAAAGTTTTTGAGACAATCCAAAATGCTT
>NC_090735.1:8742611-8762611 GCF_036898095.1 Palaemon carinicauda
AGGAAGAATATGAAGACTAGGCTACCATCTCGGCCAGCCAAGCCTTATAGACAGCAACAGCAACTGCAATTGCCTTTGCCTCCAGTGCCCCAGATGGTGGCACAAACCCCGACTGCCTTTCAGTGGGTACCCCAGGCTGTGCCAGGTCAGTCAACCACATTCGCCCCAACGTTCGAAGGACAGTCTTCTTCCTTTCGTGCAAAACCTAGAGGAGCAGCCAGAGGCTCGTCTAGGCGCCCCTCAAGGGGAAGGGGATTCAGAGGTGGTCGTGGTCAGGGAGGCAAGACCTCAGGACGGCAGTCCAAGTGAAATGATACCGGTAGGAGGGAGACTGATGAAATTTTGGGATCGCTGGACCTTCGATCCCTGGGCCCAAAGCCTACTCAAGAATGGACTGGGTTGGAGCTGGTACAGCACTCCACCCCCATGCCTTCGGTTTTTCCAACACTCCACCCCCATTTTGGAGGAGTACGTTCAAGAACTGTTGGAGAAAAATGTGATCCGAAAGGTGAAGTCCATCAAATTCCAAGGGAGGCTGTTTTGTGTTCCCAAGAAAGACTCGGAAAAGCTCAGAGTCATTCTGGACTTGTCACCACTCAACAAGTTCATAGTGAATTGCAAATTCAAGATGCTAACACTGCAACACATAAGGACCTTACTGCCCAAGAGGGCATACTCAGTCTCTATAGACTTGTCGGACGCCTATTGGCACATTCCAATCAGCCGTCGACTCTCCCCCTACCTAGGGTTCAGGCTACAACGGAAACTGTACGCCTTCAGAGCCATGCCATTCGGGCTAAACATAGCCCCAAGGATTTTCACGAAGCTTGCGAGCGCAGCTCTCAAACAATTACGCCTAAAGGGAATTCAGGTAGTAGCCTACCTGGACGACTGGCTGGTGTGGGCAGCATCCGAGACCGAATGCTTGCAAGCTTCCAGTCAGGTGATCCAGTTCCTAGAGTACCTAGGCTTCAAGATCAACAAGAAAAAGTCTCGACTTTCTCCATCCCAAAAGTTCCAGTGGCTGGGAATCCACTGGGACCTTTTGTCACACAGTTTCTCCATCCCAATGAAGAAAAGGAAGGAGATAGCGGGCTCTGTCAAGAGACTTCTAGATTCCGAAAGGATATCAAGACGCGAACAGGAGAGGGTACTAGGCTCTCTCCAGTTTGCTTCAGTGACAGACCCAGTGCTAAGAGCACAGCTAAAGGATGCAACCGGAGTTTGGAGAAGGTATGCATCAAACGCGCGAAGAGACCTGAGAAGACCAGTGCCGCCTCGGCTACGTACTCTTCTCAGACCTTGGTCCCAAGCCAGACATCTAAAGAAGTCTGTTCTTCTTCAGCCACCTCCCCCGTCGTTGACGATTCACTCAGACGCCTCAAAGGAGGGATGGGGAGGTCACTCTCATCGGAAAAAAAGTCCAGGGGACTTGGTCCAAGCTATTCAGGACCTTTCATATAAACTTTCTAGAAGCTATGGCAGTGCTCCTTACCTTAAAGAAAGTCTCCCCGCGTCACTCGATCCACATAAGATTGGTGACAGACAGCGAGGTGGTTGTGAGATGCTTGAATCGACAAGGGTCGAGGTCACCACCTCTCAACCAAGTGATGTTAGCCATTTTCCGATTGGCGGAAAAGAAGAAGTGGTACCTGTCGGCAGTTCACCTTCAAGGAGTCCGCAATGTGACAGCGGACGCTCTATCCAGGTTCACACCGATAGAGTCGGAATGGTCCTTAGACGCAGGATCATTTTCCTTCATTCTGAATCAAGTCCCAGAACTGCAAATAGACCTCTTTGCGACGAAAGACAACAAGAAGTTGCCCCTGTACGTGTCCCCGTACGAGGACCCCTTAGCGGAAGCAGTGGACGCAATGTCCCTCGACTGGAACAGATGGTCCAGGATTTATCTGTTCCCTCCTCACAACCTTCTGTTGAGGGTCCTCAACAAACTGAGATCCTTCAAGGGGGTAGCGGCAATAGTGGCCCACAAGTGGGCGAACAGCATGTGGTTCCCCTTGGCGTTGGAACTACAGATGAAGTTCGTGCCGCTACCACATCCAGTTCTGACCCAGCGAGTCCAGAAGTCGACTGTCTGCGTTTCATTACAGAAAACCCAGACCCTGCAGCTCATGATTTTCTCGCCCTAGCGGTGAGAAAGCGCTTCGGGATTTCGAAAGCCAGCATAGACTTCCTAGAGGAATACAAGTGCAAATCGACTAGAAGGCAATATGAGTCATCTTGGAGAAAATGGGTGGCCTTTGTAAAGGCAAAGAATCCGCAGGAGATCTCAACAGATTTCTGCTTATCTTTCTTCATCCACCTCCATGGCCAAGGATTGGCAGCTAACACGATTTCAGTGTGTAAATCGGCTTTGATGAGACCCATTTTATTTGCCTTCCAGATCGACCTAGGTAACGAGATCTTTAATAAAGTTCCGAAAGCCTGCGCTAGGCTCAGACCTTCAGCACCTCCAAAGCCCATCTCATGGTCTTTAGACAAAGTTCTTCATTTCGCCTCCTTGTTGAGCAATGAAGAATGTGCGTTAAAGGATTTGACGCAAAAAGTTATTTTCCTATTTGCACTCGCGTCCGGGGCCAGGGTTAGTGAGATCGTAGCCCTCTCGAGAGAGGCAGGTCGTGTTCAGTTCCTGGATGGGGGGGAGCTTGAACCTGTTTCCGGATCCTACGTTTCTCGCCAAGAATGAGTTACCCACCAACAGGTGGGGTCCCTGGAGAATCTGTCCTCTGAAAGAAGATGCGTCTCTATGTCCAGTAGAATGCCTAAAGGTCTATCTTCGTAGAACTTCAGACTTCAAGGGTAGTCAACTATTCAGGGGAGAAACATCAGGCTCAAATTTATCTCTGAATCAACTCAGAGCGAAAATGACCTATTTTATTCGCAGAGCGGATCCTGACAGTACACCTGCAGGTCACGATCCGAGGAAAGTTGCCTCATCCCTAAATTTCTTTAATTGTATGGATTTTGAACATCTCCGTTCATACACGGGCTGGAAGTCTTCCAGGGTGTTCTTTCGCCACTATGCGAAGCAAGTAGAGGAACTTAAGAGATCTGTGGTAGCAGTGGGTCGTGTAGTTAACCCTACTGTTTAACTCTGCGAGGAACAGTGGTCTTAATTGGGACGATTAAGTCCAGGGTGAGTGTGTAGGTACATACTGTACTACAAACTAAATGAGGGCACCAAGTGCCCATATAGACTGTTCCTTCCTTCAAAGGTGAACCTTGCATAAGTTCAGACATGTGTGCCAAGCGTTTCTAACGCTAATGTGATTGATTTGTAATACAGATTTTTTATGACTTGATACCTTGGTATCTCATTAAAGTGGTGTTTAATGGTTTTTCTTTCAGATAAACAAGTTCTGTTTACTATCATACTTATGCTTAAAGTTTTGGGTTACCCTCTTTTATATAAATATATATATTTGTTGTTAACCTATCTGTTTATTATCTGTCAATAAACTTGTTCTTGAGAACCTTGCGTCTCTTTCACCTGTGTCAATTTATTGGTATAATTGAGCATTTTAATTCTATGTATCTTATCTGGGATAATTCTGATAGAATTGTTCTGTTTTGCAAGCTATGTTGCATTGGTTTATGTAAGTCCCCTAATGGGAGGACTCCGTCCCATAAAGGGACGAGGGCGGTTTTATTAGTTTCTTCCTATGCGGATATAAACCTTTGTCCAATACAAGTATTGTGCGGATGACTGGTCAATATATTGACGCAGTGGTTCTATACAAACTATGCTTTACTTAATATAGGGCGAGACCACTATATTAGCTTGCCTGGTATTCATACATAGATATATGTACTCTTCGAAACTTTCCAGAGTCTAGTAGGACTCTTCCCTGTAGGGGGCAGGAAGCTCTAACATAGTTTATAGTTAGTTGAAAAGATGTATAACGGTAACATCTTAGGTCTCTAGGTCTAGTCGACCGGGAATAAATATCTCCGGGGAGTACGGCACGTTCTGAGAATCCACAGATACAGTAATGCTCTGGTACACTTCCATCAGGACGACATGGCTTGAGCCCAAAAAACGGATTTTGAGCGAAGCGAAAAATCTATTTTTGGGTGAGATAGCCATGTCGTCCTGATGGACCCGCCCTTGCCTTTCTAAGAAAGGGCTGTAGGACCCCTCCCTACATACAGTATCTGTAGCACCTCGTGTACGCTACAAGGAATACAGATGGCGCCAGGATTGGCGCCAGGCACGCATACGAATCGGGGGATAGGGAAGCCTTGGGAGCGGCTCCCCTTTTTCTTTCCCGAATTCGTATCTCGTCAATCTCCCTCCTACGAGACGAATCTCTGTTCAGGTCGTAGATTGCCATGTGACGTGTCTAGAATACGTCCTCTGATATGTCGCGATATCCCTTTCACGAGGGATACTCGCTCCAGGAGTTAGAATTCTGGTACCTTAAGGTAAATTCTCTGGGAATATCGCCGTAGTTGTAATATACCCTAGGAAGCTACCCTATAGGAACTTCCATCAGGACGACATGGCTATCTCACCCAAAAATAGATTTTTCGCTTCGCTCAAAATCCGTTATATGTATACACATATATGTATATGTATGTATATATGCATACATATATATATATATATATATATATGTATATATATATATATGTGTGTGTGTGTGTGTGTGTGTATAATATATATATATATATATATATATGTATGTATATAATACATATATAGATATATATGAATATGTATATATATATATATATATACTGTATATATAAATGTATATATACATATATTTATATATATATATATAGATATATAATATATATAGATATATATATATATATATATATATACACACACGTATACAGTATATAACTACATATTGCGCTAAATTATATAGGGGATATGGTCTATCCACCTACAGGATCCTATAGAATAACACCACGAGTCCTCTTTCTTATTCCGATTCATCCCATACGAAGTGCCCGAAACAGTGTGAAAAAAACACTATATCGATGGCAAGTAGCATGCTCCCATTACCATATTATTATTATTATTATTATTATTATTATTATTATTATTATTATTACTAGCCAAGCTACAACCCTAGTTGGAAAAACAAGATGCTATAAGCCCAAGGGCTCCAACAGGGAAAAATAGCCGTGAGGAAAGGAAATAAGGAAATAAATAAATGATGAGAATAAATTAACAATATATATATCACTCTAAAAACAGTAACAGCGTCAAAACAGATATGTCATATATAAACTATTAACAACGTCAAAAACATATATAGTATACTGTATATATAAATAAACAATAAAAAGACTCATGTCAGCCTGGTCAACATGAAAACATTTGCTCCAACTTTGAACTTTTGAAGTTCTACTGATTCAACTACCCAATTAGGAAGATCATTCCACAACTTGGTAACAGCTAGAATAAAACTTCTAGAATACTGTGTAGTATTGAGCCTCATGATGGAGAAGGCCTGGCTATCAGAATTAACTGCCTGCCTAGTATTACAAACAGGATAGAATTGTCCAGGGAGATCTGAATATAAAGGATAGTCAGAGTTATGAAAAACCTTATGCATAATGCATAATGAACTAATTGAACGCCGGTGCCAAAGATTAATATCTAGATCAGGAATAAGAAATTTAATAGACCGTAAGTTTCTGTCCAACAAATTAAAATGAGAATCAGCAGCTGAACACCAGACAGGAGAACAATACTCAAAAGAAGGTAGAATGAAAGAACTAAAACACTTCTTCAGAATAGATTGATCACCGAAAATCTTTTAAGACTTTCTCAATAAGCCAATTTTTTGTGCAATTGAAGTAGACTTCGTACGACGGAAAACCCTATCAATCACCTCGCCTTCCTCCCAGAGAGGCCAGAGACCTGCCATTAGCAATCAGTTTGTATCCACCAAGGAGTTTAAATTGAACCTCCTTGGTATACACCCCATGCGTAACCCATAGCCTGAAGGCAAGGACCGTAATCAGAGCACGGGACGCTCCTCATAGCAAGATAACAGCACTTGAGGAAAGTAGATGTCCAATGGGACACGCCCACGGTCCCTCCCTCTGGGGCGACTCTAGTGGGTGGCTGACCTTGCCAGGCGAACTCAGTTTGAAATAGATTTAAGATTCAGATGACCTTCGCTGGAGTTGTATGTGATCTGATATTATTATCTGAGCGATATTTCTGGACTTTTACTGGTATGTTGGGGATTGTTTGTTTGTTTATTTATTCATTTATCTATTTATTAATTTACTTATTTATCTATTTATTAATTTGTTTATTTATTTATTTATCTATTTATCTATTTATTTATCTATTTATTAATTAATTAATTAATTAATTTATTTATTTATCTATTTATTTATTTATCTATTTATTATTTATTTAATTATTTATTTACTTACCTATTTATCTATTAATGTATTTATTTGTTTACCTATATATTAATTAATTAATTAATTAATTAATTTATTTATTTATTTATTTCCTTATCTATATATTAAAACGAGGAAATTAACAAACCCAATGGGTCAAAGTTGACTCTTACAGAGCTGGCCGGATTAATATCGAGAAGAAAAAATTTATTCATATCAATGTTCAATAGAGAAATCAAAATATATATATGAAACAAAATGCATAAAACATGAATAAATTATGAGATAAACAGCATAATTCATGGCCTTGTAAACTAGAATTTTCCCGTGTGATTCGATGAATGGGAGAGATGGGGCTCCGATAAGATAAAAATCTTAATTTCAGATAAGAATAAAAATAAAAATCAGCTAAAAAATAAGCATATCACAAATACTGTACCTTATTCTAAATATAGAGTAATTTTGCATCTTGATGAAATTCCATAAAAAAAATCACATGAAAACGTCTTCAAGGCCTTCGTAATGAGAAAAATATGATCAGTCCTTTAAGGTCCAATTAGTGTTTAATATGCTGAACATCATTAATAAATCGTCGCAACTAGGCCATCTGATATCTGTATCCAGAGCAACTATGTGAGAGAGAGAGAGAGAGAGAGAGAGAGAGAGAGAGAGAGAGCTATGTAACATCCTATAATGTCTCAATTAGAGGTAGATTCTTCAAGGGAGAGAGAGAGAGAGAGAGAGAGAGAGAGAGAGAGAGAGCTATGTAACATCCTATAATGTCTCAATTGGAGGTAGATTCTTCAAGGGAGAGAGAGAGAGAGAGAGAGAGAGAGAGAGAGAGAATCTGTGTATCATTCTAAATGTCTTTCAATTAGAGGTAGATTTTTCAAGAGAGAGAGAGAGAGAGAGAGAGAGAGAGAGAGAGAGATCTACGCAACATTCTTTAATGTCTTTCAATTAGAGGTAGATTTTTCAAGAGAGAGAGAGAGAGAGAGAGAGAGAGAGAGAGAGATCTACGCAACATTCTTTAATGTCTTTCAATTAGAGGTAGATTTTTCGAGAGAGAGAGAGAGAGAGAGAGAGAGAGAGAGAGATAACATTCTTTAATGTCTTTCAATTAGAGGTAGATTTTTCGAGAGAGAGAGAGAGAGAGAGAGAGAGAGAGAGATCTACGTAACATTCTTTAATGTCTTTCAATTAGAGGTAGATTTTTCAAAAGAGAGAGAGAGAGAGAGAGAGAGAGAGAGAGAGAGAGAGAGATCTACGTAACATTCTTTAATGACTTTCAATTAGAGGTAGATTTTTCGAGAGAGAGAGAGAGAGAGAGAGAGAGAGAGAGAGAGAGATCTACGTAACATTCTTTAATGTCTTTCAATTAGAGGTAGATTTTTCGAGAGAGAGAGAGAGAGAGAGAGAGAGAGAGAGAGAGAGATCTACGTAACATTCTTTAATGTCTTTCAATTAGAGGTAGATTTTTCGAGAGAGAGAGAGAGAGAGAGAGAGAGAGAGAGATCTACGTAACATTCTTTAATGTCTTTCAATTAGAGGTAGATTTTTCGAGAGAGAGAGAGAGAGAGAGAGAGAGAGAGAGAGATCTACGTAACATTCTTTAATGTCTTTCAATTAGAGGTAGATTTTTCGAGAGAGAGAGAGAGAGAGAGAGAGAGAGAGAGAGAGATCTACGTAACATTCTTTAATGTCTTTCAATTAGAGGTAAATTTTTCGAGAAAGAGAGAGAGAGAGAGAGAGAGAGAGAGAGAGAGAGATCTACGTAACATTCTTTAATGTCTTTCAATTAGAGGTAGATTTTTCGAGAAAGAGAGAGAGAGAGAGAGAGAGAGAGAGAGAGAGAGAGAGATCTACGTAACATTCTTTAATGTCTTTCAATTAGAGGTAGATTTTTCGAGAGAGAGAGAGAGAGAGAGAGAGAGAGAGAGAGAGAGATCTACGTAACATTCTTTAATGTCTTTCAATTAGAGGTAGATTTTTCGAGAGAGAGAGAGAGAGAGAGAGAGAGAGAGAGAGAGATCTACGTAACATTCTTTAATGTCTTTCAATTAGAGGTAAATTTTTCGAGAAAGAGAGAGAGAGAGAGAGAGAGAGAGAGAGAGAGATCTACGTAACATTCTTTAATGTCTTTCAATTAGAGGTAGATTTTTTCGAGAAAGAGAGAGAGAGAGAGAGAGAGAGAGAGAGAGAGAGATCTACGTAACATTCTTTAATGTCTTTCAATTAGAGGTAGATTTTTCGAGAGAGAGAGAGAGAGAGAGAGAGAGAGAGAGATCTACGTAACATTCTTTAATGTCTTTCAATTAGAGGTAGATTTTTCGAGAGAGAGAGAGAGAGAGAGAGAGAGAGAGAGAGAGAGAGCTACGTAGCATTCTATAATGTCTCAATTAGAGGTAGATTCTTCAAAAGAGAGAGAGAGAGAGAGAGAGAGAGAGAGATCTACGTAACATTCTTTAATGTCTTTCAATTAGAGGTAGATTTTTCGAGAGAGAGAGAGAGAGAGAGAGAGAGAGAGAGAGAGAGCTACGTAGCATTCTATAATGTCTCAATTAGAGGTAGATTCTTCAAAAGAGAGAGAGAGAGAGAGAGAGAGAGAGAGAGAGAGAGAGAGATCTACGTAACATTCCTTAATACCTTTTGATAAGAGGTAGATTCTTCAAGAAATGATAGCCCACTAAAGGTCTACATAATGGACGCGATGAAAATAAATAAAGAATTTCACCAACAGCAAGAATCTGCAGGGAAATGAAAGCCCACACTTAAAATGCATCGGTATCAAGGGCAACAAATGAATAATGTAATAAAGCGGTATGTCTCATGGTCCATGAACCACTTTCAAACACTGCGGGTATCAGTTTCATCATCTATGAATGCCAGATGGCATTTATCGGGTGAAGTACCTTATATGTTTATAGCTTGGATAACAATGTTTCCTAAAGCATAAGTACAGGCTTATATTGTTAGCGCTTCTCTCTCTCTCTCTCTCTCTCTCTCTCTCTCTCTCTCTGTATATATATATATATATATATTTGTGTATATATATAACTTTATATATATATATATATATATATATAACTGTTATTTACTATGGTGTTACAAACATATTTTGACCTCATAAATATAGAGGCGTTCTGGTAATATGTTCAATTTTAAGTTACCCTGAAATAAGCCCATACAAACCTACTCTTTTTGGTCACAAATCTCAACTTTTTTCAACATTTAAGTGTTGCATCATCTTCCAATCCCCGCTCTTGGACATGCCCCTTTTAAACCCTCTGATATATGTTTGAACCAAACGATTACATTTCGGAAGGTCAAGGTCACGGTCAAGCAAAATATCCTATTCAAGTAATCAGCCATAAGGTTGGACATCATTGTCCCAGAGACTTAAAATTTGTTCATATTTAGGTGTGTCTTAATTCGTGTATGTAGATGTCTTGTATATCAAGGTAAATGAACTCAATATTCATGAGTATTCCACGAAAACTTATGTGGCTGCATGTTTTGCAATGGCTGCATTTTGATAAGGAAGGTCGAGTTGACAAGACCCTCACCTGAGAGGGCAGTTGTGTAATGTGTACTTACGAACGAACCTTTTTATAATAAATGAGAAAACCCATATGCCGACGTCTCATTATCCGTCTGCACGGGTCAGGTGTATGAAAATCCTCGTCAATTAATACCTTTTAAGGTCAAAGGTCAGGGTCAAAGTCGAGTAAAAGATCGAGAAATAAACTCCAGAGGCGAAGGTCTGTGCTCTACTGAGTGCCCCTTACTTTTCCACAGTATGAAGTCTCAAATTGCAAATGAATGCAAGCACGGATAAAGACTTTCCCGCCCCAACATATGCAAAGACGTACTTATGCATGTCAAGTATGACCAGCTGAGCGCAATCATAAATATTCATAATTGTAGCAGCATTAATCTTGATTTCCCAAAAGCATATTCATAAGCGGACACGTGTTTACTTCGTCGTCTATCCTGCAGAGTTGGAAAAGAGATCTAGAATTCCATTTGCATCGTCATCTATATCAAATTTCGATATATCAGATTATCAGATTTATCACAATTTATATCAAATCTTGATTTATCAGATTTATCACAATTTATATCAAATCTTGATATATCAGATTATCAGATTTATCACAATTTATATCAAATCTTGATATATCAGATTATCAGATTTATCACATTAATTTGTGTAGTAGTTTTTGTTAATAGTAAAGATTTCTTCCTACGGTTTACCGTCATACACTTGAAAAAAATGTAGTAAAAAACGATAAAAATCTTGGAATAAATGTTGCCAAGCATTTACCGTTTTAAAAACGGATATATTGACGTTAAAGGGTAGATTTACGGTCACCTCTATTCCTGAAAATACGGTTGAGAACCGTATACTTTTACGGAGAATTTCCGATTCAAATTACGGCCTTTTACGGGTGTTGTTAAAATAATTGCCGTAAAAAGCGATAAAAATCCTGGAACAAATATTGCCGGGCATTTACAGCTTTTAAAACGGATATATTGACATTAAGGAGTGATATTACGGTCACCAACCCGTAAAAGATAATAACAAAGTAGGGTAAATTTACGGTCGCCTGTATTTCTGAAAATACGGCTGAGAACCGTATGTTTCTGTTTCTACGGAGAATTTCCTATAAGAATTACGTTTTTTTTTAAAACAGTGCGAAACAAAACGGTAAAAGTCCTGGAATAAATGTTGCCAGGCATTTACCGTTTTTTAAAAACGGATATATTGACATTAAGGAATGATATTACGGTCACCAACACGTAAAAGATAATAACAAAGTGGGGTAAATTTACGGTCGCCTGTATTTCTGAAAATACGGCTGAGAACCGCATATTTTTACGGAGAATTTCCTATAAGAATTACGGTATTTTTTAGGCGTAGAAGTAGTGAGATTCATAGCTAAAACCGAAAATTAGGAGATGCGACGTGGAGAGAGGATTAAATCGGAGACTGACTTTGAGTCTCGTTTTGAGTTTCATAGTTTGGCAATTTCAAGGAAGTTCATGAATCTAATTACGAATTTCAGAAGAGAGTGTCGCCAGAATTGCCTCGCTATAATTTGGACATATATATATATATATATATATATATACCTCCGAATACTTGTACATTTACTTTCATTTTCTATTTTCTTAGGCAAAAGGGACGGGCATGGGAAAAAAATGTATTTCCTCAATTTCCGCCATAATTTTCATACCCATCATTAGATATATTTAATGTGTATTGATCACTCCATCTCCCATTTTTCTATATATTTCACTAGGCAAAAGGTACAGGCATGGGAAAAAATGTATTTCCTAAATTTCCGCCATATTTTTCATACCCATCATTAGATATATTTAATGTGTATTGATTACTCCATCTCCCATTTTTCTATATATTTCACTAGGCAAAAGGTACAGGTTTGGGCAAAAATATATTTCCTAAATTTCCGCCATAATTTTCATACCCATAATTAGATATATTTAATGTGTATTGATTACTCCATCTCCCATTTTTCTATATATTTCACTAGGCAAAAGGTACAGGTATGGGAAAAAATGTATTTCCTCAATTTCCGCCATATTTTTCATACCCATAATTAGATATATTTAATGTGTATTGATTACTCCATCTCCCATTTTTCTATATATTTCACTAGGCAAAAGGTACAGGTTTGGGCAAAAATATATTTCCTAAATTTCCGCCATAATTTTCATACCCATCATTAGATATATTTAATGTTTATTGATTACTTTATCTCCCATTTTGCTATATATTTCACTAGGCAAAAGGTACAGGCATGGGAAAAAATATATTTCCTAAATTTCAGCCATACTTTTCATACCCATTTCTAGATATATACAGTATAAAAATTACTTACTTTATTTGCTTTTTTACTATTTCACTCGCCATTTCACATTTAAATAATGATTCTAAATATTCTTTTTAGAAAAGGCCTCTTTCAGTACGTATGTAGGCCTATAATAACTGTGACAGTTAAAAGTCTATTTAATTAACTCAACGGAATACAAACTATTTTTCAAATACTTTAAAAGTTCTAAAATCACCAGTTTCTTTTTATTAATGTCTATCAGTGTGTATATAATCTTTGGAATTTGATATACAGCTGTCGTGGGTTGAAATACAGTTGTTATATGTTGATGTACAGCTGTTGTGGGTTGTTATGCAATTGCTTTGGGTCGATAGAGTTGATATATGTCGATGTAGAGCTGCTGTCGGTTTATACACGGCTCAAAAATCAAAGCATTGTTCTCCAAGTTTTGGGTAGTGCCATAGCCTCTGTGTCATGGTCGTCCACTATCTTGGGTTAGAGTTCTCGTGCTTAAGGGTACACTAAGGGCACACTATTCTATCTTATTTCTCTCCCTCTTGTCTTGTTAAAGTTTTTTTATAGTTTATATGGGAAATATTTATTTTAATGTTACTGTTCTTAAAATATTTAATTTTTCTTTATTTCCTATCCTTACTGGGCTATTTTTCCCATTGGAGCCATTAGGCTTATAGCATTCTGCTTTTCCAATTAGGGTTGTGGCTTAGCAATTAATAATAATAATAATAATAATAATGATAATAATGGTGGTTTGATACCTTCGAGTTTTGAGGTAAGAGCAGCCTCTTTTCAAAATGGCTGACGTCAATAATATACATTTATATAAACGCTATCCTCCCCTCCCTCACCTCTATCTCACTCTCCCCTTTCCTTCCTCTCCCGCTCTCCTTCTCCTCCCTAGATCCTCCACTCACCCAAGGAAGGTCCTGATTTCAATCACTAAAATGGAGAGATCACTATTGCAACTCTCGATTGGTTATGTGAGGATGCACTCGATGGCTAAGTGATTTGGGAGGACAACTCTTAAAAGATTTCTCTAAGATGCATGCATATCAGTAGGATTTTGTATATATATACAGTGTATATATATATATCTATATATATATATATATATATAATGTATGTGTATATATATACATACATCCATACACATATATGTATAAATATATATATATATATATATATAATGCATGTGTATATATATACATACATCCATACACACACACACACACACATATATATATATATATATATATGCATATATATGAATATACATATAAGTATATATATTATATATGCACATATATACCTATATATACATATATTTACATATATATATATATATATATATGCATAGTATAAATACAACAATAACTATATATATTCTGTATATATATGTATATATATATTATATATACATATATATATATATATATATATACGAGCTTAGGCCAAATAAATGTTATCATTATGCAGACCAATAACTTCAATGCATAATAACACTTATATCTTGATTCATAATTTCAAATGTAATAAGTAACTATGGTTTTATTCTCGTAATATCTCATTAATAAATATGCCAGGTCCCAGAAGAATAGAAAAAACCAGCAAATATTTAACCAGTTTTAAAAATTGCAAATAAAAGGTACATTGTGTCTTTCTAGTGTTTGATATGGCTATTCATAAAATATCTGTATAAAAGACTCCCAATTCAGATGTATTCATAAAATATCTGTATAAAAGACTCCCAATTCCCTTGTATTAATAAAATATCTGTATAAAAGACTCCCAAATTCAGAAGTATTCATAAAATATCTGTATAAAAGACAACCAATTCAGATGTATTAAAAGAATACCTGTATAAAAGACTCCCAAATTTAGATATATTCATAAAATATAAAACTCCGAATTCAAATGCATTAATAAAATACCTGTATAAAAGACTCCCAAATTTAGATCTATTCATAAAATATAAAACTCCGAATTCAAATGTATTAATAAAATACCTGTATAAAAGACTCCCAAATTCAGATATATTCATAAAATATCCGTATAAAAGACACCCAATTCAGATGTATTAAAAGAATACCTGTACAAAAGACTCCCAAATTTAAATGTATTCATAAAATATAAAACTCCGAATTCAAATGTATTAATAAAATACCTGTATAAAAGACTCCCAAATTCAGATATATTCATAAAATATCCGTATAAAAGACACCCAATTCAGATGTATTAAAAGAATACCTGTACAAAAGACTCCCAAATTTAAATGTATTCATAAAATATAAAACTCCGAATTCAAATGTATTAATAAAATACCTGTATAAAAGACTCCCAAATTCAGATATATTCATAAAATATCCGTATAAAAGACACCCAATTCAGATGTATTAAAAGAATACCTGTACAAAAGACTCCCAAATTTAAATGTATTCATAAAATATAAAACTCCGAATTCAAATGTATTAATAAAAATACCTGTATAAAAGACTCCCAAATTCAGATGTATTCATAAAATATCCGTATAAAAGACACCCAATTCAGATGTATTAAAAGAATACCTGTAAAAAAGATTCCCAAATTTAGATGTATTCATAAAATATAACTCCGAATTCAAATCTATAAATAAAATACCTGTATAAAAGACACCCAATTCAGATGTATTAATAGAATACCTGTATAAAAGACTCCCAATTCGGATGTATTCATAAAATATTACGCAAAACTTTTCCAATACTGCCGAGTAATGGAAGAAGATCATGTCTTCGGGAAAGGTTGGAGGTTGATGGACTACCCTTTCTTAATAGAAAACTTCACAATAAAACTTTCTATTAGGCCACATTGACGTCGACTGCAGACCTACAGACATACACGTAATGCAAAAATATGGAAAAAGACAAATCATTGTGGTAAATCTAGATATCAGATTAAGACTAGCTTTATCTAGTCGATTATTCGACCGTATACGTTTGCATATCAAATACGAATAGCAATATCAATAAAGACTATTGTATTGAAACCCACAACAGCTGCAAATATAGATATAACAACTGTGTATTAACCCACAACAGCTGTACATCAACACAAACATATAGCAACAGGGGATCAACCCAAGGCAACTGTATATAAACCAAAACAGCAAACCAAAACAGCTGTACATCAACCCACAACAGATGTACATCAACACAAACATATAGCAACAGGGGATCAACCCAAGACAACTGTATATAAACCAAAACGGCTGTACATCAACCCACAACAGCTGTACATCAACACAAACATATAGCAACAGGGGATCAACCCAAGACAACTGTAAATAAAACCAAAACGGCTGTACATCAACCCACAACAGCTGTACATCAACACAAACATATAGCAACAGGGGATCAACCCAAGACAACTGTAAATAAACCAAAACGGCTGTACATCAACCCACAACAGCTGTACATCAACACAAACATATAGCAACAGGGGATCAACCCAAGACAACTGTAAATAAACCAAAACGGCTGTACATCAACCCACAACAGCTGTACATCAACACAAACATATAGCAACAGGGGATCAACCCAAGACATCTGTAAATAAACCAAAACGGCTGTACATCAACCCACAACAGCTGTACATCAACACAAACATATAGCAACAGGGGATCAACCCAAGACAACTGTATATAAACCAAAACGGCTGTACATCAACCCACAACAGCTGTACATCAACACAAACATATAGCAACAGGGGATCAACCCAAGACAACTGTAAATAAACCAAAACGGCTGTACATCAACCCACAACAGCTGTACATCAACACAAACATATAGCAACAGGGGATCAACCCAAGACAACTGTAAATAAACCAAAACGGCTGTACATCAACCCACAACAGCTGTACATCAACACAAACATATAGCAACAGGGGATCAACCCAAGACAACTGTAAATAAACCAAAACGGCTGTACATCAACCCACAACAGCTGTACATCAACACAAACATATAGCAACAGGGGATCAACCCAAGACAACTATAAATAAACCAAAACAGCTGTACATCAACACAAACATATAGCAACAGGGGATCAACCCAAGACAACTGTAAATAAACCAAAACGGCTGTACATCAACCCACAACAGCTGTACATCAACACAAACATATAGCAACAGGGGATCAACCCAAGACAACTGTAAATAAACCAAAACGGCTGTACATCAACCCACAACAGCTGTACATCAACACAAACATATAGCAACAGGGGATCAACCCAAGACAACTGCAAATAAACCAAAACAGCTGTACATCAACCCACAACAGCTGTACATCAACACAAACATATAGCAACAGGGGATCAACCCAAGACAACTGTAAATAAACCAAAACGGCTGTACATCAACCCACAACAGCTGTACATCAACACAAACATATAGCAACAGGGGATCAACCCAAGACAACTGTAAATAAACCAAAACAGCTGTACATCAACACAAACATATAGCAACAGGGGATCAACCCAAGACAACTGTATATAAACCAAAACGGCTGTACATCAACCCACAACAGCTGTACATCAACACAAACATATAGCAACAAAGGATCAACCCAAGACAACTGTATATAAACCAAAAGAGCTGTACATCAACCCACAACAGCTGTACATCAACACAAACATATAGCAACAGGGGATCAACCCAAGACAACTGTAAATAAACCAAAACGGCTGTACATCAACCCACAACAGCTGTACATCAACACAAACATATAGCAACAGGGGATCAACCCAAGACAACTGTAAATAAACCAAAACGGCTGTACATCAACACAAACATATAGCAACAGGGGATCAACCCAAGACAACTGTATATAAACCAAAACGGCTGTACATCAACCCACAACAGCTGTACATCAACACAAACATATAGCAACAGGGGATCAACCCAAGACAACTGTATATAAACCAAAACAGCTGTACATCAACCCACAACAGCTGTACATCAACACAAACATATAGCAACAGGGGATCAACCCAAGACAACTGTAAATAAACCAAAACAGCTGTACATCAACATATATCAGTTCTGTATCAACCCAAAACAACTGTAAATCAACATAAACATATAACAACAGGGATTCAACCCAACACAACTGTATATAACCCAAAACAGCTGCACCTCAATATATATCAACTGTATATCAACCCACAACAGCTGTACATCAACATATATCAATTCTATATCAACCCACAACAGCTCCACGTCCACATGTATCAACTGTTTATCGACCAACAGCTGTATATCAACCCACAATAGCGCCACGTCCACATGTATCAACTGTTTATCGACCAACAGCTGTATATCAACCCACAACAGCGCCACGTCCACAAGTATCAACTGTTTATCGACCAACAACTGTATATCAACCCCCAACAGCGCCACGTCCACATGTATCAACTGTTTATCGACCAACAACTGTATATCAACCCACAACAGCGCCACGTCCACAAGTATCAACTGTTCATCGACCAACAACTGTATATCAACCCACAACAGCGCCACGTCCACAAGTATCAACTGTTCATCGACCAACAACTGTATATCAACCCACAACAGCGCCACGTCCACAAGTATCAACTGTTCATCGACCAACAACTGTATATCAACCCACAACAGCGCCACGTCCACAAGTATCAACTGTTCATCGACCAACAACTGTATATCAACCCACAACAGCGCCCCGTCCACAAGTATCAACTGTTCATCGACCAACAACTGTATATCAACCCACAACAGCGCCCCGTCCACAAGTATCAACTGTTCATCGACCAACAACTGTATATCAACCCACAACAGCGCCACGTCCACAAGTATCAACTGTTCATCGACCAACAACTGTATATCAACCCACAACAGCGCCACGTCCACAAGTATCAACTGTTCATCGACCAACAACTGTATATCAACCCACAACAGCGCCACGTCCACAAGTATCAACTGTTCATCGACCAACAACTGTATATCAACCCACAACAGCGCCACGTCCACAAGTATCAACTGTTCATCGACCAACAACTGTATATTAACCCACAATAGCGCCGAGTCCACATGTATCAACTGTTCATCGACCAACAACTGTATATCAACCCACAACAGCGCCACGTCCACATGTATCAACTGTTCATCGACCAACAACTGTATATCAACCCACAACAGCGCCCCGTCCACATGTATCAACTGTTCATCGACCAACAACTGTATATCAACCCACAACAGCGCCACGTCCACATGTATCAACTGTTCATCGACCAACAGCTGTATATCAACCCACAACAGCGCCCCGTCCACATGTATCAACTGTTCATCGACCAACAACTGTATATCAACCCACAACAGCGCCCCGTCCACATGTATCAACTGTTCATCGACCAACAGCTGTATATCAACCCACAACAGCGCCCCGTCCACATGTATCAACTGTTCATCGACCAACAACTGTATATCAACCCACAACAGCGCCACGTCCACATGTATCAACTGTTCATCGACCAACAACTGTATATCAACCCACAACAGCGCCCCGTCCACATGTATCAACTGTTCATCGACCAACAACTGTATATCAACCCACAACAGCGCCACGTCCACATGTATCAACTGTTCATCGACCAACAACTGTATATCAACCCACAACAGCGCCCCGTCCACATGTATCAACTGTTCATCGACCAACAACTGTATATCAACCCACAACAGCGCCACGTCCACATGTATCAACTGTTCATCGACCAACAACTGTATATCAACCCACAACAGCGCCACGTCCACATGTATCAACTGTTCATCGACCAACAGCTGTATATCAACCCACAATAGCGCCACGTCCACATGTATCAACTGTTCATCGACCAACAACTGTATATCAACCCACAACAGCGCCACGTCCACAAGTATCAACTGTTCATCGACCAACAACTGTATATCAACCCACAACAGCGCCACGTCCACAAGTATCAATTCTGTATCAACCAACAACAACTGTATATAGCAGCAGTAGAATAAAGTAGTTGTTGTTGTTGGAAGATTGATAAGTAACGAAATTTAAGTATCACCATTGCATAATAGATAATCAGTGATGGATGCAATATATACTGATGACTTCATAACATCTTGAATACAATAAGAATTTATTACTTCGTATCGAAAATAAGTGGAGGTAAATGAGGACGCTATTACATTCTGGCAAAAGCTATCAGAAATTTGTTTTATTGACAAATCATATAAAAAATACAAGCTTTTTAATCTTAGAACGGTAATTTTCCGAAATTTTGTCATGAAACTATGATATACCATTTTCCCAAAATGTATTTTCTCCTATAAATTGTCGGAAAAATACATTTTCAGATGGCATAAGCACAAAATTATTCCCCACGCTAATACCGTGACTGCAAGTTATCAATGATTATTGTAGGTAGTAGGTTGGCCAGGGCACCAGCCACCCGTTGAGATACTACCGCTAGAGAGTTATGGGGTCTTTTGACTGGCCAGACAGTACTACATTGGATCCTCCTCTCTGGTTACGGTTCATTTTCCCTTTGCCTACATACACACTGAATAGTCTGGCATATTCTTTACATATTCTCCTCTATCCTCATACACCTGACAACACAGATTACCAAACAATTCTTCATCACCCAAGGGGTTACTGCACTGTATTTGTTCAGTGCCACTTTCCT
>NC_090735.1:8767611-8775111 GCF_036898095.1 Palaemon carinicauda
ACTTTACTATTGATGACGAAAGACAAATTGGAGACAAACAAGGAGTTGGGGGAGCTTTGAAGATTTTGAAGACCTGTTGGAGCCTGTTAGAAATTTCCAAAAGGACCTCGTGTTTTTTTTTTAAATAAGCTAGATACAGGAACTCTATACTGCTGGCTCGGCGGGGCTGCCCGCTTCCCGCTAGCCAGGGCGGGCCTCCCCCCTTCCCGCTGGCTGAGCGGGTCTCCCCCCCTTCCCGCTGGCAGGGCGGGGCTCCCCCCTTCCCCTGGCGGGGCGGGGCTCCCCCCTTCTCGCTGGCAGGGCGGGGCTCCCCCTTCCCGCTGGCAGGACGGGGCTTCCCCTTTCCCGCTGGCAGGGCGGGGCTCCCCCCTTCCCGCTGGCAGGGTGGGGCTCCCCTCTTCCCGCTGGCAGGGCGGGGCTCCCCCCTTCCCGCTGGCAGGGCGGGGCTCCCCTTCCCTCTGGCAGGGTGGGGCTCCCCCCCTTCCCGCTGGCAGGGCGGAGCTCCCCCCTTCGTGCGGGCAGGGCGTGGCTCCCCCCTTCGCGCGGGCAGGGCCGGGCGTCCCCCTTCCCGCGGGCAAGGCGGGGCTCCCCTTTTCCCACTGGCAGGGCGGGGCTCCCCCTTCCCGCCGGCAGGGCGGGCTCCCCCCTTCCCGCTGGCAGGGCAGGGGTCGCCCCTTCCCGCTGGAAGGTGGAAGGGCGGGGCTCCCCCCTTTCTGCTGGCAAGGCGGGGCTCCCCCCTTTCCACTGGCAGGGAGAGGCTCCCCCCCCCTTTCCACTGGTAGGGCGGGGCTCCCCCCTCCCCGCTGGCAGGGTGGGGCTCCCCCTTCCTGCTGGTAGGGCGGGGGCCCCCATTCCCACTGACAGGCCCCCTTCCCGCTGGCATGAGGATGATCAGAAGTCGATGCTGTCTTTCAGGCCAGAGCAGTGTTCAATCTTCAACCTGAGATTGACTAGTTATTTCAAAAGCTTGTTCATTATTGCTATTGTTGCATAGATTCTCATTATACACATTTCTAAATGACAAAGTTTTAGAACCCAAACTTTGTGAATAACTTCTTTTTTCATAAAATCGTAGATGCGAAAATGCTTTCTTTATACATCTTTTCTTGTTTGATATTACCCCAGTTTCTGTGATGGTGTAACACTGCTGAGGTATTCGTCTCACTAAAAACTACGTGGGTCGGCACTCATGGAATTAGGTCTCCCTTGCGAAAAGATCTAGTCCTCTTATTTTACATAGTAAATCTTCATCATTTAGTTAAATTTTGTTTTCTTCAATGTTTTTATACGCATCTGAGTGGAACTTCTACAAGCTATGAATATTACCAGAGTCCTTTACCTTGTCACCTTTACAAAATATACAGTATTTGCCAGATATCACTATTTAACATCTTTTTTTGGCGACTTGTTCACTTTCATTCAAGCATTTGTTTTTATGCTTAACAGTGTGCGGCGACCAATTCAAAAACACTCTCGTCGGCAACTTTATAAACTAGTAAATAAACAAATGGACAAATAAGTACGAAAAATAATTAATCTTAACTTCGAACTACATTTGAACAAATACCTTTAAATTTTCTATAAACAATTGAAGGCACTTTTTCTTTTAAAATGAGTTTGGAATTTGTCAGGAGAAAAAATCATCACTTGAATATTTGGATTTATCAGTTTGAAACGGATAGCAAAGTTTTGGTATCTATTTCGATATAACGTAAACTTTGGCTAAAAAAAGCATATGTAACATGTTCGTTTTTATAATGCAATTTATAATTACAGATTAGTTATTTTTTCATGAGAGGACTTCGTTTGCTAAGAGAAATATGTTAAAATCAAGATTTTTTTTCGGTTTGTCTGTGTACATTTTGTATTACTTTAGAAATACATATTATGCCATTGAAATGTTTGCTTTTTACATATTTCTTGATATATTGCAATAGACCCTGAAAAATTTCTTGAAAGTCTAAATATATTTGACCGCCCATATAAAGGCTTAATGTAGATTTATGTAAGGCAGAGTTGAGCGTAGCGTGAAACAGGGGTTTTGGTCCCCTGTGAGAACGGCCCCGAGTTGAGAGCGGTCGCTATGTTCTTGACATAGCCCAAGACATAGGTTATCAGGAAATGTGAGTTAAAAAGGTTATCAGGAAATGAGTTAAAACGTTAGCAAAAAATATCCTGGGGTGGTCCTGGCACCCGGCCTAAAAGGATTCCTAAATATTCTAAACACCATGCACACTGGGTCAATTGAACAATGGTGTCAGATACTTATATCAAGATTATGAATATGGAGTTTAATAAGCGTCAGGTTTTTCCCCATCAGTTTAGGATAAAAGTAAGATTCCGAAGTACACACATGTGAACAATTTTCAAAGTACTACCAACCTGAAGTTCTTAAAATAACTTCCTTAGAAATAACAGGTCTCTAAAATTTTGGAAAAAAAAAAAAAACTCAAAATGTAATTCTTTTAACGATATTAAATGGGAGACTGCCTGTTTCTCAATTTTTTAAAATATTGTTTTCATCCTTTACCCAACATGAAATAACGTTGCTTCTGGTCTCCCTCTGGACATATACTGTATATCTGAGAAATCGGTAGGCTAGTATCACCTAATATCGAACCAAAGAAAGATAAATTCCAGAGAAACAGATATTTTTAAAATCACCATTGATAGAAAGGCGATCAGAAATAACCAGGGTAATCTATCTAGGTGCCATGTCCTCGACGTGGGGTGTCAATTGCCTCCACCTGGTTCTGTCTCTAGCTCTCTGTATAAATTGTCCAGCTGCTACATTCTCATTTACATCTTCCAGTAAGCTGTCCAAAAACCAGGGTAATAAAACTAGAGAAATAAACACATGTACCGTAAAAAAGAAACGATACAATACGAACTGAAAATGCTAAGCTAAAAAGGGAGAAAACATTGCTTACAACCTTAAAATTAAGTTATTTAAAACGCACCCACCCTTTGCCCCATTGGTACCATATTCTAAATAGCTTTTGTGCATTTGTTTACGAACTCTGGCCCAAAATTAGTTCTTATTCAAATATAATTCTGTTTTATTTATTGAAATCCTTGGTGTCTTGTTCCTTAAGAAAAGCGCGACTTTATTCTTTTTTTTTCTTTGTCGTTTTACAAATCGAACTATAAAGACAGGTTATCGGTAACTAGATAATATCAGCTTAGTTAGAAATGAAGTTTGTAATTTTAACACTGAAATGGAGGAGTCAATCTGCTAACTAATCATAGAATTCATCTGTAAAATAACTATGGAATGAACATCTTGGCCCGCCCCAATCTTCTTTGACTCTCACTATTCTCTCCCTCTCTCACCCCTTCTCGCTCTCACCCTTTCTCACTCTCACCCTTTCTCACCCTCACCAACCTTAGACTCTTTCACCCCTTCTCACCAACCTCTCTCTCTCTCTCTCTCTCTCTCTCTCTCTCTCTCTCTCTCTCTCTCTCTCATAAATGATAAAAGATGGCGTCGTTTATATCCTCCACTCGCTGTCACCCCTTCTCACTCTCACCACCCTTAGAGACTCTCTCTCTCTCTCTCTCTCTCTCTCTCTCTCTCTCTCTCTCTCTCTCTCTCTCTCTCTCTCTCTCTCTCTCTCCATAATAAATGATAAAATGTAGCGTCGAGTTTATATCCCCCACTTACATGAAACTCAATTTCAAAATAAATATCATCTTGACAAACATTACAAGTTCCATTCTCTCGAACAATGATGTTCGTGAAGTGAATCTTTATCTCACTAAGAGTTGGAATTGTTGAAAGATAGACAGGCAAGAATGGAAGTAATAATGTGGTTTCTGGAAGGGTTACAAGATTTCGGTAGATTTGGATAAATTCCAGGAATTTAGAGGGTAAAAAGAACAAATTACGTTTAATAAATCCAAAGAAATAGCTTGCAATTCCAAATTATAAAAGGGCTTAGTGCGAGGGCCAATACTCACCTTGACAGAACTCTCTCAAAATTTACGTTTTGGTCCAATTATTATTATCATCATCATTACCTCCGCCAAGGAGGTCATGTTTTCACCTGTGTCTATTTGTTTGTCACCAATCTAACTCAAAAAGTTCCGGGCGAATTTTGACCAACGTACTTCGAATATATTAAAAACGATGTATTCAGACGGAATCTCTCTCTCTCTCTCTCTCTCTCTCTCTCTCTCTCTCTCTCTCTCTCTCTCAATGTCATTTAGGCCAGTATAACTCATGTATGGTGTAATTTTTATAATTATTTCACATCGAACCATATCTAAACGTACTTTTTCTTTTATCGGTGACTTGAACAAGACTAATGTCGAAATAATCTAATGTAGCTGTTAACGGAAGGAATTGTTTAGCTGCGATGCTCCAATAATTTCTACATGATTTTGCGGATTCATGATATATATATATATATATATATATATATATATATATATATATATATATATATATATATATATATATATGTGTGTATTTAGTATTTTCAGTGGATATTCGAAACGTCAAATGATAAAACAGAATGAAATATAGCAAATCGATTTGTAAAATTTCAATGCTTTCACTAGCAAAAAACACCCCTTTACTGTCTTTGGATCGCTAAGGTTGGAGAAGGCACCTCTCATTTCGTAGAAGTAGTAAGAAGAGCAACACCTTGTCTGTTTTGTCATGGGAACACTAGAGACATCTGACGAAAGATTTCCCCCGAGTGTCGTCGTTCTTTTGATTCTAACTGTACATCAACATATATCAATTCTGTATCAATCCACAGCAACTGTATAGTAACCAATAACAGGATACGCAAAGAGAGACGTCTCACAATGAAAATTCTGACCGATAAAAAAAAAAAAAAAAAAACATTATCAGCACAAATAAAAATCGATCTTCCATATTGGATGCATCTTAAAAGTCTTGCCAGAGTTTCTAAAACCATCAATTTTGATTCCGTCTTTAAAAGCTGCGAACATTTGCCAGCAATTCAGACAGGACCCAAGGTAACGAGTTCGTCTTCACTCAATAACCTTCCTCTAATTACATTCCTCGGAGCATAACAGACGAGGAAAAGAGAAAGGAAAGAGAAGAGTGAAGGGTATTGGGATGGGAGGAGATTGAAATGTTGAGATATAGTTTTCTTATGGACAAACATCTATTATTATTATTATTATTATTATTATTATTATTATTATTATTATTATTATTATTATTATTATTATTATTATTATTATTATTATTACAGTTGGAAAAGCAGGATGCTATAAGAACAGGGGCTCCAACAGGGAAAATACCACAGTCTAGAAAGGAAACAAGGAAAATTATAATCTTTCAGTAACAGAAACATTAAAATAAATATTTCCTATATAAACTATAAAAACTTTAACAAAACAAGAGGAAGAGAAACCCGACAGAATAGTGTGCCTGAGTGTACCCTCAAGTAAGAGAACACTAACCCAAGACAGTGGAAGACTATGGTACAGAGACTATGACACTAACCAAGACTAGAGAACAATGGTTTGATTTTGAAGTGTCCTCCTAGAAGAGCTGCTTACCATAGCTAAAAAGTCTCTTTTACCATTACCAAGAGGAAAGTGGCCACTAAACAAATACAGTGCAGTAGTTAACCCCTAGGGTGAAGAAGAATTGTTTGGTAATCTCAGTGTTATCAAGTGTATGAGGACATTTAGGGGATAATGATTCTATTATTATTATTATTATTATTATTATTATTATTATTATTATTAGCCAAGCTACAACCCTAGTTTGAAAAGCAAGATGCTAAAAGCCCAAGGGTTCCAACAGGGAAAAATAGCCCAGTTGGGAAAGGAAATAAGGAAAGAAATAAATAATGAGAATAAATTAACAATATATCATTCTAAAGACAGTAACAGCGTCAAAACAGATATGTCCTAATAAACTATTAACAACGTGAAAAACAGATATGTCATACATTAACTATAAAAAGACTCATGTCAGCCTGGTCAACATAAAAACATTTGCTCCAACTTTGAACTTTTGAAGTTCTACTGATTCAACAACCCGATTAGGAAGATCATTCCACAATTTAAGGTGATTAAATATTTTCTTGCGTATGAAATAGATTTGCTTTAAATTTTTCTTATGCCATTTGAGTTATATAATGTTTCCATATTTGCGATATTCCTAATTATTTCCTCATTTCAGAGTATTTTAAGATTATATAAACGAGCTAATTTAATATACAATAATTTCCAAAATGCAGAAAATGTTTTTTCTTATATAAAACGTATGAGCTGCCAATTATATATCACCATATACTAAACATCAGAATTACCAATTAGATTCCCTATACGCGTTATTATCATTATTACTAGCCAAGCTACCACCCTAGTTAGAAAAGCAAGATGCTATAAGCCCAAGGGCTCCAACAGGGAAAAATAGCCCAGTGAGGAAAGGAAATAAGGAAATAAATAAATGATGAGAATAAATTAACAATATATCATTCTAAAAACTATGTAAACTATTAACAACGTCAAAAGCAGATATGTCATATATAAACTAAAAAAGACTCATGTCAGCCTTGGAGTTTATTACAATCAGCATCATCATCATCTCATCCCAGGCCTATGGAGGGAAAGGCCTCGGTTAGATTTCGACAGTCGTCTCTTTCTTCAGCTTTTAATTAAATATTTCTCCATTCATCATCTACCTCGCGCTTCATATTCCTCAACCATGTAGGCCTGGGTCTTCCAATTCGTCTAGTGCCTTTTGGAGCCCAGCTGAAAGTTTGGTGAATAATCTCTTTTAACCCTCTCACTGCCAATGTTGACTTAATCAAAATCTGTAAAAGGAAATTCTCTTTTAAAATCACCCAAACTATAGAAAGTTGGTATTCAATGGAAAGTTCTAGAGTAGAGCTTTCCAATAAGTATCAACAAGATAGAGATTGTGTGGTTTGTAATGATTTTGCTACATCGAAAGTTTTCATGAATTCACCACTGGCACTGAAAGGGTTAACAAAAGCCCCAGGAACTTTGGCAACCTCAAAGTTGTGGGATGATCTTCATAATCAGGTAGTTGAATCACTAGAACTTCGAAAGTTCAAAGTTGAAGCAAATATTCTTTTAGGTTGACCAGGCTGATATGAGTCTTTTTATAGTTTATATATGACATATCTGTTTTTGACATTGTTAATAGTTTATATATGGTATATCTATTTTGACGTTGTTACTGTTTTTAGAATGATTTATTGTTAATTTGTTCTCATCATTTATTTATTTCCTTATTTCCTTTCCTCACTGGGCTATGTTTCCCTATTGGAGTCCTTGAGCTTGTAGCATCTTGCTCTTCCAACTAGGGTTGTAGCTTGGATAATAATAATAATAATAATAATAATAATAATAATAATAATAATAATAATAATAATAATAATAATAACTTGTTCTCGTCATTTATTTATCTCCTAATTTCCTTTCCTCGCCGAGCTATTTTTCCCTATTGGAGCCATTGGGCTTATAGCATCTTGCTTTTCC
>NC_090735.1:8780111-8782611 GCF_036898095.1 Palaemon carinicauda
TTTGTAGTTAATCGTTTGACGGCCAGTTGAGGTTGCATTTGAAATTTCAATGGAAACTTCTTTATTTTTTTATTCTATTTTTTTTTTTTACTTTCGCATCGTTGTAATAAGCCGGAAACGAGAAGTATGCGATTCTACGTTCCTTCCTGAAAAAAAAAAAAAAAAAAAAAAAAAAAAAAAAAAAAAAAAAAAAAAAAAAACGCCAAGGTCCAGAAATCGATATTTGTCTCAAAACAATCTAAGCTCGTCCGAAAGTCTTCCCTTTTTTACTTTAGTTAATGAGGCCGTCCAAAGAGAAGGCACAGATGGTTTCTTACCGCAAACAAGCGGCCTCTTTTGCGTGGCGATGCGCTGACTACGTATCTTCCGACCGCAACTGCGGAAAACGTAGCCCGCAACGTCCCCTTGATTGGAGGAAAACATTCGCTTCATTGGAGGAAATCGACCAGATTCCAATGAAGGTTGAGCGAGACCCCCGTCTGGCCGGGGGGGGGGGGTGTATGAAAAGTGATAGTTGCGAGGGTGTGGTCGCTTCTTTCCCACCTTCAGACGCTAGATCTTACAAGGTTAGGTTTTATCTAACCTTATAACATGAATATTAAACAATAACTTGAAAAATAAAATAAATGCAGCTGAATTATGAATTTACAGAAGAAGGTCGAAGAGTCCATGGACTGAAATAGTAACAAATGGGGAGGTGTTGAGAAGAGTGAATCAGGAGAGATGACTTCTCAAAGTAATAAGGAGGAGGCAGATGCAATTTCTGGGACATATAATAAGAAAATATCGAACTTTTGTGTCTTACGGGAAAGATAGAGGGGATAAGAGCAAGACACCAGCAAAGGAAAAAGGTTTTGGACAGCTTTCTGGAAGATGTAAATGAGAAATAACAGCTGGACAATTTATACAGAGAGCTAGAGACAGGACAAGGTGGAGGCAATTGACAGCCCACGTCGAGGACATGGCACCTATAGTTAATTCTTTTTAGTGAGACAAATTTGCACCGACTCGCAGGGATGCCCTTTTAGCTCGGAAAAGTTTCCTGATCGCTGATTGGTTAGACAAGATAATTCTAACCAATCAGTCAGCAGGAAACTTTTCCGAGCTAAAAGGGCACTGCTGTGAGTCGGTGCTAATGCACCTCATTAAAAATATTGAGTATAGATAGATAGATAGATAACTCTACAATATCATCCAATCTTCCATCTCCAGACTATCCTATTCCGCGGATGGAGAGAGAGAGAGAGAGAGAGAGAGAGAGAGAGAGAGAGAGAGAGAGAGAGAGAGAGAGACCGCACAGGTGGGTGGGGGACGGGGAGTGAATAATTCATTAGGTCTCACACAAAGTGAATGATAAAGAGGGTCTGTAAGAATTGCCTAGGCCTAAATAAAGTAAACAAGGTTACGTTTTATATTCAACCGCAGGTCAAGTTTTAAATTATGACCCATTATCGCCGTCACTTCCATAATTAGCAGCGAGATGTTCTACTTTTCTCGAATACCAATCAAAATATTGCTTTTAGATACATAAACATAAAAGAAATTATACATGTATTATTATTATTATTATTATTATTATTATTATTATTATTATTGTTGTTGTTATTATTATTATCATTATTATTATCACTAGATAAGCCACAACCCTAGTTGGAAAAGCAAGATGCTATAAGCCCAAGGGCTCCAACAGGGAAAAATAGATCAGTGAGGAAAGGCAATAAGGTAATAAATAATCGATATAAGAACACTTAAAACAAATCATTTTAAGAACATTAACAATATTAAAACAGATATTTCATATATAAACTATAAAAAGACTTATGTCAGCCTGTTTAACTTGAAAACATTTGGTGCAAGTTTGAACTTTAAAAGTTCTACCGATTCAACTACCCGATTAGGAAGATCATTCCACAACTTGGTCACAGCTGGAAAAAAAAAAAAACTCTTAAGCTCTCCTCGTCCCTTGGATAAGCGTGAGAGGAAGTAGTTAAACCCAAGTACGAGGTGGGTGCATGTGCTTGTATGTACATATCTACCAAGATATTTAGCCGTCATCCTTGACTGGTCGCGTAAACTAGTAGGGTATAATCAGACTGCCCAACCATGATAATAAAGTTCATCTCGTTTGTCTGCTCTACTTATATTTCCGTGATGGTAAGAATCAAATACTAACTATAGTCAATTCTTTTTAGTGAGGCAGATTTGCACCGACTCGCAGGGGTACCCTTCTAGTTCGGAAAAGTTTCCTGATCGCTGATTGGTTAGAATTATCTTGTCCGACCAATCAGCGATCAGGAAACTTTTCCGATCTGAAAGGGCACCGCTGCGAGTCGGTGCAAATCTGCCTCTCTAAAAAGAATTGACGATAGAACTGATTTTGAGTTTCTTTAGGCTGAAATACGAAAAAAGGTAGAACTTTAGGAAAGTTTCTCAATCATTTCCAGAGGAGTACTTCAATCAGCCTAGCTGGAAATCGTGAATGAGATGTTGATTAGAAGAG
>NC_090735.1:8790111-8800892 GCF_036898095.1 Palaemon carinicauda
TCATTATTATTATTACTTGCTAAGCTACAACCCTTTTTAGAAAAGTAGGGAAAAATAGTCCAGTGAGGAAAGGAAATAAGGAAGTAAATAAACAATATGAGAAATAATGAAAAATTAAAATAAAATATTTAAAAAAAAACATTAATAACATTAAAACGGATATTTCATAAAAGACTATAAAAAGACTTTGGTCAGCCTGTTCAGCATAAAAACATTTGCTGCAAGTTTGAACTTTTGAAGTTCAACACGAATAGGGAGATCATTCCATAACTTGGTCACATCTGGAATAAAACTTCTAGAATACTATGTAGTATTGAGCCTCATGATGGAGAAGGCCTGACTATTAGAATTAACTGCATGGCTAGTATTACGAACAGGATGGAACTGTCTAGGAAGATCTGAATGTAAAGGATGGTCAGAATTATGAAAAATCTTATGCAACATGCATAATGAACTAACAGAACGATGGTGCCAAAGATTAATATCCAGATCAGGAATAAGAAATTTAATAAACCGTAAGTTTCTGTCCAACAAATTGAGATGAGAATCAGCAGCTGACGACCAGACAGGAGAGCAATACTCGAAACAAGGTAGAATGAAAGAATCAAAATACTTCTTCAGAATAGATTGATCACCGCAAATCTTGAAAGACTTTCTCAATAAGCCAATTTATTGTGCAATTGAAGAAGACACAGACCTAATGTGTTTCTCAAAAGTAAATTTGCTGTTGAGAATCACACCTAAAATTTTAAAAGTCATACAAAGCTAAAGAAACATTATCGATGTTGAGATCCGGATGTTGAGAAGCGACTGTCCTTGACCTATTTATAATAATACTTTGAGTTTTGTTAGAATTCAACTTCATATCCCATAATTTGCTGCGAGTGTTACCCTATTTCTTGACCCACCATGTTACCGGATTGATATCGTTTACCTCAAATTATCCCTAATTTGTCAATAATTGATGAAAAACAACAACAGGAAGTGTTCAATAGGAATATATTGCTACCTTGTTTTAATGTTTAAAATCCGCTCATGAATGGCACAGGCCAGGGACAGTGACATTTCCCTACCAAGCAAGACAATGCCCTTTTAGCTAAGAAAATTTTCCTGCTATGTGATTGGTTAGAAATATTTTGTCCAACCAATCAGCGATCAGGACACTTTTCCGAGCTAAAAAAAAAAGGCACCGCTGCGAGTCTGTGCAAATCTGACTCGCTAAAAAAAAATTAACTATAGATATTCCCTGTATGTCTGTCAATTTTTCTTACGTTATTAAAGAAGAGTTAAACACGCCCTCTTACTCAGTCTCTGCCTCTGTTAAAAAATTGCCATAAAAAGCGGTAAGAATCCTGGGATAAATTTTGCCATGGATTTACCGTCTTAAAAACGGATATACTGACGTAAAGGAGTGATATTACGGTCACCAACCCGTAAAGGATAATAATACTTTACTGAAATCTTGCTGAAAACAGCATATTTTTACGGAGAATTTCCGATTGAAATTACGGTTTTTTTTAACAGCACTGTTGAAAATTTGCATTAAAAACGGTAAATGTCTGACAACATTTATTCCAGAATTTTTACCGTTTTAAAAACGGATATATTGACCTAAAGGAGTGATATTACAGTCACCAACCCGTAAAAGATAATAACAAAGTAAGGTAAAAATTACGGTCGCCTGCATTTTACTGAAATACGATTGAAAACAGTATATTTTTACTGAGAATTTCCTTGTACACGCTGCTCTAAATCCTACAATCGTGCGAGTCATGTAGTGAATTTTAATAATATTGATAATATTGATAATATTGATAATCCTATCAGTTCTGATATGATTCAAGGCATTGCATTGATAATCCTATCAAGACTGATTCATGGCATCGCTATGAGAATACTGTCACTCAATCAGGCCGCAGGTTTAATGGAATTAGAATAACACGTTTAAGACCCTTCTGAAATTCAAATCAACCGTGTGATCAAGGGGGTGAAAATGAAGTCGTTTATATCAATATACCTTATTTTATTCATGTCACTCTCTATTCATGTGTGAAAAATTAGGATATGGAAAAAGCTGAGTAATGCGGGATATATAACGTTTTTCTACAGTAAATATACTTAGACTCTTTTCACTTATTATCAACGCCTTGGAATTGAGCTAAGCATTCTTTGCGTACGTGCGCGCGCGTGTACACACACCCATATATATTATATATATATATATATATATATATATATATATATATATATATATATATATATATATATATATATATACATATATATAATGATAAATTTTGCACATTTGAACGTGTTTTTCTTATTTCAAACAAGCCATATATATTAACACATTAAAGTCTGGATTCTCTTAACAACCTCGGGATCAGAGTCCCAAGCGAAATCGCCCAAAGACTATAGTATCTGTCCGGCCGGGCTTCGAACCCTGGTCCAGGATACTTGTGTGACATTGACCATACCACTCAGCCACGAAGAGTGGTATGGTCAATATCACACAAGTGATTTCGCCTGGGGCTCTGATCCCGATGTTGTTAAGAGAATCCAGACTTTAATGTGTTAATATATAGGGCTTACTTGAGATATATATATATATATATATATATATATATATATATATATATATATATATATATATATATATATATATATATATGGGTGTGTGTATATATATATATATATATATATATATATATATATATATATATATATATATATATATATATATATATATATATATATATATAGACATAATTATATGTAATGATGTACTTATGTTTATATATAATCATATTTAGCCAAATATGTATATGTATATATATATATATATATATATATATATATATATATATATATATATATATATATATTTATGTGTGTGTATATATATATACATACATATATAATATACATACTCATTTGAAATTATCCATGACCCCAAGCTGAGTCTAGCTCAAGCCAAATAATCTAAACGGTCACTGTCACATTTGTATGAAAACTTCGAGCAATTACACAAGATCCTTCAAGTAAATGTGCCCAGAAGACACATGCGTTAGTAATAAACATAGAAGAAAGTAGAAAAATACCAATTTAGGATTAATGACTTGCTTTATAAGCACAAAATGCATAAAATTATATCTTTCCATATCTAGTCAAAACCACATACTAGGATAATAAGCAACTATAGTCCATTTCTTTTAGCGATGCATATTTACACCGACCCGCAGCGGTGCCCTTTTAGCTTGGAAAAGTTTCCTGATCGCTGATTGGTTAGAATTATCTCGTCCAACCAATCAGCGATCCGGGAACTTTTCCGAGCTAAAAGGGCACCGCTGCGAGTCGGTGCAAAAACGCATCGCTAAAAGAAATTGACTATAGTTAATCTATAATGTCTTAAATAGAGGAGATCAACGCTATGGAAATACGAATGGGCGAGACTTCTGTATCTGGATGAAAGGTTGTTTCATTGCTTTGGTCTCAATATCGAATTTCAGTTCTTATTTCTATAGTTTTTTTCATCTTCGTTCACAAGGGATAGGGTACGATTTAGCACCGACTATCCACCGCCGCTGCAGTGTTAGTATTATTATTATTACTAGCCAAGCTACAACCCTAGTTTGAAAAGCAAGATGCTATAAGCCCAAGGGCTCCAATAGGGAAAAATATCCCAGTGAGGAAAGGAAATAAGGAAATAAATAAATGATGACTAATAAATTAAAAAAATATCATTCTAAAAACAGTAACAGCGTCAAAACAGACATGTCCTATATAAACCATTAACAACGTCAAAAACAGATATGTTTATATAAACTATAGTAGTAGTAGTAGTAGTAGTAGTAGTAGTAGTAGTAGCAAAACTAATAGTAATAAAGGTAGTTGAAATAACAGTAGTAGTAGTAGTAGTAGTAGTAGTAGTAGTAGTAGTAGTATTTGCAAACATAACTAGTATACCCAATTTGCTATTCGACTTTCTTTGAAAACTATTTCCTGCTATTAACTAAAACTTACAGCTCCCATTTCATTTGTCACATGTGTAACCTTTCCAATTCCTAACATCATGAGCATTAGCATTATTCTTCTAATGATTAAAATTCAATCTATTATTATTATTATTATTATTATTATTATTATTATTATTATTATTATTATTATTATTAGCTAAACTACAACCCTAGTTGGAAAACCATGATCTTATAAGCCCAAGGGCTCCAACAAGAAAAAATAGCCCAGTGAGGAAAGCAAATGCCCATTGCTATTATTATTATTATTATTATTATTATTATTATTATTTTCTAAGCTATAAACCTAGTTAGAAAACAAGGAAGCTATAAGTCCAGGGGCCCCAACAGGGAAAATGGTCTAGTGAGGAAAGGGAAGAGGGAAAAATAAAATATTTTAAGAACAGTAACAACATTAAAATAAACATTTTCTATATAAACTATAAACTCATTAACAAAACAAGAGAAAGAGAAATTAGATAGGATAGTGTGCCCGAGTATACCCTCAAGCAAGAGAACTCTAACCCAAGAGACATTGGAAGACCATGGTACAGAGACTGGCACTACCCAAGAGAATAATGGTTTGATTTTGGAGTGTCTTTCTCCTAGAAAATCTACCCATGAACTGAAATGAGATCTACCATTATCATACCTTGCTGTGAACAGACAAAACGGAAAAAGCTGCAGACTTCTAGAACATCCTCTAAGTGGATTAATCATAAACAAAATTGAAGGATAACTGACTCTTAACAGACCCACGTGAAGAGGGCTTGTTCAAAAGGTAAAAAAAATAAAGTATCAGTGCATAATATGTGCATATTGTTATGACACCAAAAAAGTAAACACTGAAATAGTGGTGACCAGAGTTACGAATCATTGGGTGGTTTAGACCTTGCGACCTAGCCACAGCCAGGCCAGCCAACCCTCCCACAACTATAGCGGTTAACTGAATGTTCACTATAAGCATTGAATCCACTTTGCACAGATAGCTTTTATTTTAAAGTTAAAGTTGCGGGTTTTAGGTCTCCACGGAGACGATCTACATCATTCTTCTCGGGCTTTTCAACCCTCCCACAACTATAGCGGTTAACTGAATGTTCACTATAAGCATTGAACCCACTTTGCACAGATAGCTTTTATTTTTACATAAGCTCTTCAACCCTCCCACAACTATAGCGGTTAATTGAATGTTCACTATAATTATTGAACCTACATTGCATATTTCTTTTTCTTTCTTTTTTTTTACATAGGCAACTGCAGCGGTTAACGGAATGTTCACTATAAGCATTGAACAACACAGCACCCAATGACACGGTTGGTCACTTCAACCGCTATCTGGGAAGCGGTGGTTTTCCAGCAGACTTGCAATTATGGAAAGCACTTCATTTAGCGGTTGAAGTTGCTCCGTTTTAACAGTGTCATTACCAAACTTGCGTAAGGCAGAAGGCACATTTCATATAACGAGAGAACAATGATTTTGTTTCTTCATGAAAGATTTAAATGATGAGTTTGACGTTCTTTGGATCTCTAGCTTTAGGGTACACTCGAGCAGGTTGAGCTCTCTCTCTCTCTCTCTCTCTCTCTCTCTCTCTCTCTCTCTCTCTCTCTCTCTGTAATTAAGAATGTTTACACAATATCCTTGATCATTTATTCTCTCTCTCTCTCTCTCTCTCTCTCTCTCTCTCCTCTCTCTCTCTCTCTCTCTCTCTCTCTCTCTAATCAAAAATGTTTACACAATATCTTTATTTATTCTCTCTCTCTCTCTCTCTCTCTCTCTCTCTCTCTCTCTCTCTCATCTCCTCTCTCTCCTCTCTCTCTCTCTCTCTGTAATTAAGAATGTTTACACGATATCCTTGATCATTTATTCTCTCTCTCTCTCTCTCTCTCTCTCTCTCTCTCCTCTCTCTCTCTCTCTCTCCTCTCTAATCAAAAATGTTTACACAAATATCTTTATTTATTCTCTCTCTCTCTCTTTCTCTCTCTCTCTCTCTCTCTCTCTCTCTCTCTCTCTCTGTAATAACTGAAAAACTTTACGCAATATCCTTGACTCTCTCTCTCTCTCTCTCTCTCTCTCTCTCTCTCTCTCTCTCTCTCTCTGTAATCAAAAATGTTTACACAATATCCTTATTTATTCTCTCTCTCTCTCTCTCTCTCTCTCTCTCTCTCTCTCTCTCTCTCTCTCTCTCTCTCTCTCTGTAATTGAAAAACTTTACGCAATATCCTTGACTCTCTCTCTCTCTCTCTCTCTCTCTCTCTCTCTCTCTCTCTCTCTCTCTCTCTCTCTCTCTCTCTCTCTCTCTCTCTCTCATTAAAAATTTTTACGCAATATCCTTGATAATTATTCTCTCTCTCTCTCTCTCTCTCTCTCTCTCTCTCTCTCTCTCTCTCGTCCTCTCTCTCTCCTCTCTCTCTCTCTCTCTCTCTCTCTCTGTAATTGAAAATATTTACACAATATCCTTGATCATTTATTTTTTTTTTCTCTCTCTCTCTCTCTCTCTCTCTCTCTCTCTCTCTCTCTCTCTCTCTCTCTCTCTCTCTCTCTCTCATTAGTAATCCGCCCTCATCAACAACATAAATTCCTCTGAAGGGTGAACTCTTTTACACACGACTTCCAATGTACTCTTGCTCTGCGCAGTCGATCTGCGCAGTCATTAAAATGGAACAGAGATACGCGAACGTGATCTGGATGATTAAAGCAACCTAATTAAAAAAGAGTAAACTCATGAATACGTAAACATTATCTTCCCTCACAAAGATGAGAAAGTGAAAAATAAACCTTTCAACAATTTTGCCCCAACCGCAGATCTCGACGTGGACCATTTTAGGTGTGCTCGGGCTTTTTACAAATGAAAATTGTGACTCCATCAGGATCAATATCTGCGAACCTTTATATATAGAGTTATTTAAGCTCCTGGTACAAACTGATTATTAAAGCAGCATATTGAAGCTCAAGGTACAAACTCTTTGTTAAAGAAGCATATTGAAGCTCCTGGTACAAACTCTTTGTTAAAGAAGCATATTGAAGCTCCTAGTACAAACTCTTTATTAATAAAGCATATTGAAGCTCCTGGTACAAACTCTTTGTTAAAGAAGCATATTGAAGCTCCTGGTACAAACTGTTTTTGAAAGCAGCATACTGAAGCTCCAGGTACAAACTCTTTGTTAAAGCAGCATACTGAAGCTCCAGGTACAAACTTTTATTAAAGCAGCATACTGAAGCTCCAGGTACAAAGTCTTTGTTAAAGCAGCATACTGAAGCTCCAGGTACAAACTCTTTGTTAAAGCAGCATATTGAAGCTCCAGGTACAAACTCTTTGTTAAAGCAGCATATTGAAGCTCCAGGTACAAACTCTTTGTTAAAGCAGCATACTGAAGCTCCAGGTACAAAGTCTTTGTTAAAGCAGCATACTGAAGCTCCAGGTACAAAGTCTTTGTTAAAGCAGCATACTGAAGCTCCAGGTACAAAGTCTTTGTTAAAGCAGCATACTGAAGCTCCAGGTACAAACTCTTTGTTAAAGCAGCATACTGAAGCTCCAGGTACAAACTCTTTATGAAAGCAGCATACTGAAGCTCCAGGTACAAAGTCTTTGTTAAAGCAGCATACTGAAGCTCCAGGTACAAACTCTTTATGAAAGCAGCATACTGAAGCTCCAGGTACAAAGTCTTTGTTAAAGCAGCATATTGAAGCTCCAGGTACAAACTCTTTGTTAAAGCAGCATACTGAAGCTCCAGGTACAAACTCTTTATGAAAGCAGCATATTGAAGCTCCAGGTACAAACTCTTTGAAAGCAGCATATTGAAGCTCCAGGTACAAACTTTTATGAAAGCAGCATATTGAAGCTCCAGGTACAAAGTCTTTGTTAAAGCAGCATACTGAAGCTCCAGGTACAAACTCTTTGTTAAAGCAGCATACTGAAGCTCCAGGTACAAAGTCTTTGTTAAAGCAGCATATTGAAGCTCCAGGTACAAACTCTTTATGAAAGCAGCATACTGAAGCTCCAGGTACAAACTCTTTGTTAAAGCAGCATATTGAAGCTCCAGGTACAAACTCTTTATGAAAGCAGCATATTGAAGCTCCAGGTACAAACTCTTTGTTAAAGCAGCATATTGAAGCTCCAGGTACAAACTCTTATGAAAGCAGCATACTGAAGCTCCAGGTACAAACTCTTTATTAAAGCAGCATATTGAAGCTCCAGGTACAAACTCTTTTATGAAAGCAGCATATTGAAGCTCCAGGTACAAACTCTTTGTTAAAGCAGCATATTGAAGCTCCAGGTACAAACTCTTTGTTAAAGCAGCATACTGAAGCTCCAGGTACAAACTCTTTATGAAAGCAGCATACTGAAGCTCCAGGTACAAACTCTTTGTTAAAGCAGCATATTGAAGCTCCAGGTACAAACTCTTTATTAAAGCAGCATACTGAAGCTCCAGGTACAAACTCTTTGTTAAAGCAGCATACTGAAGCTCCAGGTACAAACTCTTTGTTAAAGCAGCATACTGAAGCTCCAGGTACAAACTCTTTGTTAAAGCAGCATACTGAAGCTCCAGGTACAAACTCTTTGTTAAAGCAGCATACTGAAGCTCCAGGTACAAACTCTTTATTAAAGCAGCATACTGAAGCTCCAGGTACAAACTCTTTGTTAAAGCAGCATACTGAAGCTCCAGGTACAAACTCTTTATGAAAGCAGCATATTGAAGCTCCAGGTACAAACTCTTTGTTAAAGCAGCATATTGAAGCTCCAGGTACAAACTCTTTGTTAAAGCAGCATACTGAAGCTCCAGGTACAAACTCTTTATTAAAGCAGCATATTGAAGCTCCAGGTACAAACTCTTTGTTAAAGCAGCATATTGAAGCTCCAGGTACAAACTCTTTGTTAAAGCAGCATACTGAAGCTCCAGGTACAAACTCTTTGTTAAAGCAGCATACTGAAGCTCCAGGTACAAACTCTTTGTTAAAGCAGCATACTGAAGCTCCAGGTACAAACTCTTTATGAAAGCAGCATATTGAAGCTCCAGGTACAAACTTTTTATGAAAGCAGCATATTGAAGCTCCAGGTACAAACTCTTTGTTAAAGCAGCATACTGAAGCTCCAGGTACAAACTCTTTATGAAAGCAGCATATTGAAGCTCCAGGTACAAACTCTTTATGAAAGCAGCATATTGAAGCTCCAGGTACAAACTCTTTATGAAAGCAGCATATTGAAGCTCCAGGTACAAACTCTTTGTTAAAGCAGCATATTGAAGCTCCAGGTACAAACTCTTTGTTAAAGCAGCATACTGAAGCTCCAGGTACAAACTTTGTTAAAGCAGCATACTGAAGCTCCAGGTACAAACTCTTTGTTAAAGCAGCATACTGAAGCTCCAGGTACAAACTCTTTGTTAAAGCAGCATATTGAAGCTCCAGGTACAAACTCTTTGTTAAAGCAGCATACTGAAGCTCCAGGTACAAACTCTTTGTTAAAGCAGCATACTGAAGCTCCAGGTACAAACTCTTTATGAAAGCAGCATACTGAAGCTCCAGGTACAAACTCTTTGTTAAAGCAGCATACTGAAGCTCCAGGTACAAACTCTTTATGAAAGCAGCATATTGAAGCTCCAGGTACAAACTCTTTGTTAAAGCAGCATACTGAAGCTCCAGGTACAAACTCTTTGTTAAAGCAGCATACTGAAGCTCCAGGTACAAACTCTTTGTTAAAGCAGCATACTGAAGCTCCAGGTACAAACTCTTTGTTAAAGCAGCATACTGAAGCTCCAGGTACAAACTCTTTATGAAAGCAGCATATTGAAGCTCCAGGTACAAACTCTTTGTTAAAGCAGCATACTGAAGCTCCAGGTACAAACTCTTTATGAAAGCAGCATACTGAAGCTCCAGGTACAAACTCTTTGTTAAAGCAGCATATTGAAGCTCCAGGTACAAACTCTTTGTTAAAGCAGCATACTGAAGCTCCAGGTACAAACTCTTTGTTAAAGCAGCATATTGAAGCTCCAGGTACAAACTCTTTGTTAAAGCAGCATACTGAAGCTCCAGGTACAAACTCTTTATTAAAGCAGCATATTGAAGCTCCAGGTACAAACTCTTTATGAAAGCAGCATATTGAAGCTCCAGGTACAAACTCTTTGTTAAAGCAGCATATTGAAGCTCCAGGTACAAACTCTTTGTTAAAGCAGCATACTGAAGCTCCAGGTACAAACTCTTTGTTAAAGCAGCATACTGAAGCTCCAGGTACAAACTCTTTGTTAAAGCAGCATACTGAAGCTCCAGGTACAAACTTTGTTAAAGCAGCATACTGAAGCTCCAGGTACAAAGTCTTTGTTAAAGCAGCATACTGAAGCTCCAGGTACAAACTCTTTGTTAAAGCAGCATACTGAAGCTCCAGGTACAAACTCTTTGTTAAAGCAGCATACTGAAGCTCCAGGTACAAACTCTTTATTAAAGCAGCATATTGAAGCTCCAGGTACAAACTCTTTGTTAAAGCAGCATATTGAAGCTCCAGGTACAAACTCTTTATTAAAGCAGCATATTGAAGCTCCAGGTACAAACTCTTTATTAAAGCAGCATATTGAAGCTCCAGGTACAAACTCTTTATTAAAGCAGCATATTGAAGCTCCAGGTACAAACTCTTTGTTAAAGCAGCATATTGAAGCTCCAGGTACAAACTCTTTGTTAAAGCAGCATACTGAAGCTCCAGGTACAAACTCTTTGTTAAAGCAGCATACTGAAGCTCCAGGTACAAACTCTTTGTTAAAGCAGCATACTGAAGCTCCAGG
>NC_090735.1:8806392-8811392 GCF_036898095.1 Palaemon carinicauda
AGAGGTCCTGAGTTCGCGTTCCCGCTAAGGTGCGAATAGTGTGAGACCTTCTACCCGGGGTACTCCCCAGGGTGGCACCTGGGGGGGAGGTTAGAGGGGCTAGTGATAGTCCCAGCTGGCTCATGGTCGCCCGAGGAGATGATGAAGGTCATCTCAGGGGAGACCTAAAACCCGCAACTTTAATTTTTTTTACACGAGTTAGCGATATGACTGAGTAAGGATATGCTTCATGATTATAAAAGCCGTGATATTTTACCTGGGAAGCCTTAATGGATACAGGGAAGATTGGTGAACTATTAAGTCCCCATTTGTGATTATTATCATTTTAATGATCCTTTGTGAAGGTTTTTTTCGGTAACAAGAGGGGCATGATTTTACAAATTCCTGGAAAGCTGTGGAATTTTCAAACGCTCTTTTCTTGATTATCAGGATAAGAATCATAATTCTTTTGAATTCTTGATGAAAAAAAAAACATCATAAAATCCGGAAGAAATACATGATTCTTCTCTCTCTCTCTCTCTCTCTCTCTCTCTCTCTCTCTCTCTCCCAAACATACATATATATATATATATATATATATTGTCTATTTATTTACCTGTACACACATAAACACACACAAACACACACACACACACACACATATATATATATATAAATATATATATATATATATATATATATACAAAACAAGATTGCAAAAATATGTGAAATGGTGTAAACAACAGGTACTAACTAAATATTCAGTCCCTAAATAATAGAAAAATCACGAACATACCATGAGAGCCCAAATATATACAAATTGCCAAGTTTATTCTTAATGGAAATCTACAGAGTACTCTCACTATGTTTAAGATTCAGTACTGAACTGTTTACATTTTCGGTGGGTTTTCTTATGAAAAATTAATTTTATGTGGAATTTTAAATCCGTATTTATCCCCAGCCTAATGCAAATAAATTTATTGGGCGTTAATGATTAAATTGAGATGAAGTTATACCAGTATGACATCTAAATTTCAGAACAGTCCTTAGAAGAGTCAGAAAACTATTTTCTCTTGACAATAAAAAAAAATGCGTCAATAATCTTGTATTTCTTGGCTTTCAATATTCTACGTTACCTATATTCACCTATAAATGTCATTTATCCAGTAAAGCAGGCACAAAATCAGTACATTCCAGCAGTCTCAGTACATTGGTTAAGTTGAGCTTAATTGATGCCAGTATAGCCTCTAAATGTCAGAGAAGTCAGTAAAATAATCAGAAAACTGTTTCCTATTGGCAATAAAAAATGCTTCAGTAATCTTGTTACTATTATTATTATTATTATTATTATTATTATTACTAGCCAAGCTACAGCCCTAGTTTGAAAAGCAAGATGCTACGAGCCCAAGGGCTCCAATAGGGAAAAATAGCCCAGTGAGGAAAGGAAATAAGGAAATAAATAAATGATGAGAACAAGTTAACAATAAATCATTCTAAAACAGTAACAACGCCAAAACAGATATATCCTATATAAACTATTAACATCGTCAAAAACAGATATGTCATATATAAACTATAAAAGGACTCATGTCAGCCTGGTCAACATAAAAACATTTGCTCCAACTTTGAACTTTTGAAGTTCTACTGATTCAACTACCCGATTAGGAAGATAATTCCACAACTTGGTAACAGCTGGAATAAAACTTCTAGAATACTGTGTACATGGCATTCAGTATGCTACGTTACCTACAGTACATTTATCTATGAATAAAAGTGTTTGTCCCTGTAAAGCTGACATATAATCAGTAATTCCATCACTGCCAATACATTTCTAGAACTTCTCAAAGCACCTAAAAGCTTCTTCTATCAAATATTTCTGTACAATTTCTTTGTATGAATTCACACTGCGACGATCCATCCTTTGTTATTTATGCCTTCCAATCATTCCTTTCAAAGGGAATCTCTCTCTCTCTCTCTCTCTCTCTCTCTCTCTCTCTCTCCCCAGGGTTTTTCACACAGCAACAATCCAACCTTTGTTATTCATTTATGCTTTCCAATCATTCATTTCAAAGGGCATCTCTCTCTCTCTCTCTCTCTCTCTCTCTCTCTCTCTCTCCCCCAAGTTTTTTTCAGGGCGTTTGATATCCGCCCCACTAATTCTACAAAGGACCCTAGGTTGGAATATACACTTCACACCACTGTAACTTTTGACCTGTTTGAAGCTTCCTTTTTTTTCTCTCGTGTCACTTACTTTACACACACCCTTGCCTTCTATTGCCATGCAATCGTAAGTAATATTAACTAGTAATATTTACTAGTAATCTTTATTACGTTATCGTCGGTATCAGCTGTTATTCATCAAATTACATTTGATCACTCAATTGGTTTCTTTAATCTTAGATTTGTTCTCGGAAGGAAGAACATTTACGACTTGCCATATAACAGCGGGAGACTGAATACCAGAAGGGCCTCGTATTCCTCCGATGTTCTGAACATCAAGTATTATAATGAATGAACAAACAGGAGGTCCATCTTCAAGAGTAGGTAATCGCTCGGAAGAGACTCCGTGACAGGAATTGAGGCTCGCAATAGTTTCCCGTGGAGGAGGAATTCTAAATAAGCACCAGTTAGCAACGTGCATTAATCAGGTCTTAACCCCTGCATGTATAGTATCTCTCCTTACGTTTCCAGTAGCTGCAACCAACTGAAGAGCGGCATTTGAACTAATGGCTTTAGAATTCATTAAGAACAATGTTAATATCCTTGTTATATGTATATATGTATATATATATACATATACATATATATATATATATATATATATGTATGTATGTATGTATATATACATATTTATATATATATATATATATATGTGTGTGTATATGTACATATATATACATATAGATATGTATATATATATTTTATATATATATATATATATATATATTCATATATATATATTTATTTATATATATATATATATATATATATATACATCATCATCATCATCATCATCAGCCGCTGCTAGTCCACTGCAAAATAAAGACATCAGACATGTCCTCCCACTTGCGTCTGTTTATGGTCTATCAGTGCCAGTCCAAGGCCGCAAACTTCCCTAGTTCGTCGATCCATCGTCTTCCCTTCCTTCCTCTGCTTCTTTTATAATCTGTAGGGACCCATTCTGTTATTCTTAATGTCCAACTAATGTCTTTCATTCTCATTATATGTTTTGCCAGGGCACCAGCCACCCGTTGAGATACTACCGCTAGAGAGTTATGGGATCTTTCGACTGGCCAGACAGTACTATATAGGACCCTTCTCTCTGGTTACGGTTCTTTCCCTTTGCCTACACAGACACCGAATAGTCTGGCCTATTCTTTACAGATTCTCCTCTGTCCTCATACACCTGACAACACTGAGATGGCCAAACAATTCTTCTAGGAGAAGGACACTCCAAAACTAAACCATAGTTCTCTAGTCTTGGGTAGTGCCATAGCCTTTGTACCATGGTCTTCCACTGTCTTAAGTTAGAGTTCTCTTGCTTGAGGGTACAATCAGGCAAACTGTTCTATCTATTTTCTCTTCCTCTTGTTTTATTAAAGTTTTTATGGTTTATATGGGAAATATTTATTTTGATATTGTTACTATTCATTAAATATTCTATTTTTCCTTGTTTCCTTTCCTCACTGGGCTATTTTCCCTGTTGGGGCCCCTGGGCTTATAGCATTCTGCTTTTCCAACTAGGGTTGTAGCTTAGCATTTAATAATAATAATAATAATAATAATAATAAATAATAATAATAATAATAATAATAATAATAATAATAATAGCCCATGTCCATTTCTTTTCCTTAAAAGTTGTTAGAATATCCTCTACTTTAGTTTGCTCTCGTATTCATGTTGCTCCCTTTCTGTCACTTAATGTTATTCCCATCATTATTCTTTCCATAGCTCTTTGAGTTGTATAGTTTATGTTCTAATGCTTTATTAAAGTTTCAGTTTTCTGATGCATAAGTTAATACTAGTAAAATCCTCTCACTAAATACTTTTCATTTTAGAGAAAGTGGCATTTTACTTTTCATAAACTCATTTTGTTTAACAAATGCTCTCCATCAAATGCTTAGCCTTCTTTTAATTTCGGTCTCGTGTCCTGAGGAAACACTAACTGTCTGTCCTAAGTATGTATATTCATTAACAATCTCCTGAGGATCACCCATAACTTTCATTAGTTGTCTCTCTGCATTTTCAATGAACATTATCTTAGTTTTACTCATATTCATTTTCAGCCCTACATTTCTGCTTTATCTACTCAAATCATTTATCATCTTTTGTAATTCCTCCCATGATTTACTAAACACAACTACGTCATTCGTAAATCTTAAGTTGTTAAGGTATTCCCCATTGTTATTAATTCCTATATTTTCCAAATATAAATACTTTAAAACTTCTTATAGACATTTCGTGAATAATTCAGGAGAGATGGGATCTCCCTGTCTAACTATTTTCTCAATCGTAGTTTTCTCACTATCTTTAATTAGTTTTAAGATTACTATACTCTCTGTATAGATATTTTCAAGTGATCTAACGTGGTTTTGAAGGGCTTTCATTACTACTGATATTTTGACAAAATCAAAAGCGTTCTCATGGTCTATGAATGACATACAGGGTGGTTTGTCATACTCTATTGATTTTACCATTACCTGGTTAATTAAATGGATATGGTAAATTGTCGAATACCCACTTCCAAAGCCTACCTGCTCTCTTGGTTGAATATATATATATATATATATATATATGTGTGTGTGTGTGTGTGTGTCTGTGTGTATGTATGCATGTATGTATATATAAATATTTTGTATATATATATATATATATATATGTATATATATAATGTGTGTGCTACTGTGTACGAACAATATGTAAACATGTAAAAAGCATTCTATGCGCAAAAAGTAATGTCTCTAACGGAAGCTCGAAAGGCATCGTAGTAAGAAACTATTTCCAATAAAGTTCAAAGATTC
>NC_090735.1:8816392-8834570 GCF_036898095.1 Palaemon carinicauda
ATAGAAAAACTATTATTTACTTGTTTTTAACTTTGTTTATTGATTACTGATGTTTAGAAAAAATGATTGACTTTATTACCAGAGAAAGGGAAGTTTTATGAATGTTTGTTTAAATTACAATCTTATGCTTTCTCTTAAATTGAGCTAAATTATATCCAAATTATATAACGACAATTTATTGATTTACTGCTTCTCAATATGATTAAAACAAAAAATCATGATCAAAAAGCAATTTTGGACTTTACAGGTGATTTCTCATTTCTTAATGACTGTAATCCTAGTTGCAGATGACTAATATTATTGGAAATTTAATATTATATTTTTTTACGGATTGGTATATATTGTATGTTAAGTCACATGCCAGCGTAGAAATCAGAATTACAATAACTTGAAATACTGTGATTCCATTATTCAATTATCGTTTTTTATTTTTTGTAGAATTGCACTAAAAAGTACAGCCATCGATTTTCATGTTGAACAGCTGACATAAGTCTTTTTATAGTTATATATGAATTATCTGTTTTAATGTTAATGTTTATTAGATATTCTATTTAAATTTTTCATTACTTCTTATATCATTTATTTATTTCCTTGTTTCCTTTCCTCACTGGGCTATTTTTCCCTGTTGGAGCCCTTGGGCCTAGAGCATCTTGCTTCCCCAACCAGGGTTGTAACTGGACTAGCAAATAATAATAATAATAGTTCATGTAGCCCACGTCAAGACTCCAAGAGATATCTGTTTTCTCTCCATACAAGAGTGACCCTTTTGACAAGGTGTTTATCCCTCGAGAGATCTCTGGCCTTTGATCATAGATTCTATCGATCGTTCGGGTTTTCCTCATTCCTGAAAAAAATGATTAAAAGGGCGATGGTCTTTGAGATCAAAGAAGCCGAAAGATCCAAAACGAGGTTCTAAACTGAATATGAAACGATAAGATTCTCACTTTCTGTCATTTCAATCTTCTTGGTTACCCTGCCCCAAGCTTCTAGCTGAATCCATGTCTGTCTGTTTGTCTGTCTATACTTGATAAAATGACATCAACTACACTCAATTTCTTTTTTTTTAATGAGGCGCATTTGCACCGACTCGCATGGGTGCCCTTTTACCTCGGAAAAGTTTCATGCTATCTGATTGGTTAGAATTATCTTGTCCAACCAATTAGCCATCAGGAAACTTTTCCGAGCTAAAGGGGCACCCCTGCGAGTCAGTGCAAGTCTGCCTCGCTAAAAAAAATGACTATAAATGTTTAAAAATCCCCCAAAGAAAAAGGAATGAAAATATGCTTTAATAATTACTTTCAGCACTACAAATTAACCCTAGTTGCTATTCAGATATATCCTCTTCTTAATACTTTGAAGAATCAATTTTTTAGGTTTAACACAAAATCTGACACCGTCAAATTTTAGACCTTTTTTCTGACCCCGACCCTTCCTACATTCGGACCCCAAAAATAGGGACATTTTTCCAGAAAATCTCATATATCTTCTATAATTTTAGTCGGAGAGCGAAAAAATGCGATGACCACATATATACCCATAAAACGACTCTATGCTGCAGTCTAAGAAAAAGAAAAATGTGATCGGCATTCAGTATATCTCAAGAAACCTATACCTCACACTGTGGTTATGGTAGCCTATTGGAAACATCCCTACCTGGTAATCTCTTGGACTGGAGTTCGAGCCATACTCATTCGATAATTTATTGTAGTCCCTGTAACCTCACCCTTCTTGTGAGATAGGGATGGGAGGTTTTAGGGTAGCCTACTGAGTCATTACATCAACAGCCATTGCCCGGCCCTCCTTGGTCCTAGCTTGTTACAGAGGGGTTTGGATGCTGATCATATGTATATATGGTCAGTCTCAAAGAAATTACCCTGTTTAAAAGTTTAGAGGCCACACATGAATGGCAAAGGCAAGGGACAGTGACATTACCCTATCAAGCTGGACAATGCCTTTGAGACTGACCATATATACATATTATGATCAGCGCCCAAGACTCCTCCCCACCCAAGCAAGGACCAAGGAGGGCCAGGCAATGGTTGCTGATGACTCAGGAGATAGACCTATAGTCTCCCCCCAAACACTCCATCCTTAGCTCACAAAGATGGTGAGGTTGCAGCGACCAAAGAAAGTAACTAGTTTTAGCGGGACTCGAACCCAGTCTGGCGTTCACCAGTCAGGGACGTTACCACATCGGCCAGCACAACCCTAGGGCATTGTCACTGTCCCTTGCCTTTGTCATTCATGATTGACCTTTAGACCTTGAAACCACTCTCTTAATAATAATGAGGAGATAATTACATAACTAAAGAATTAGTTATACTAACGAGCGGATAGAAAGAAATTTATCTTAATAATTTACTAGCATTATCATGACTAAAACAAGGCAATTTTTAATTAAAGTTGAACATAGTTTTTACCTTGATAACAAAAGTAGTACTCGTGTTAAATGAGACTTTGGGAAAGCAACGTTTTCGTATCCAAGATAAGCCAGTTTCACGTAATCCTCGTCTATCCCATTCCAGCTTTCAGAGAAAAGAAAGAAAATAAGAAAATAGCTTTCCTGACACCCGCAAGAATTTGGTACATTGAGCTGTGTGAAAGGGCTCTGTCGGAATTGTAGTAAAAGATTTGTCTGTCATTGTGTTTTCAGAATAACAAGAGATAGTCTCTCTCTCTCTCTCTCTCTCTCTCTCTCTCTCTCTCTCTCTCTCTCTCTCTCTCTCTCTCTCTTTATATATATATATATATATATATATATATATATATATATATATATATATATATATATATATATATATACATATATACATACATATAATATACATATGTATATATATACATTATATATATATAATATACATTATATATATGTGTATATATATATATATATATATATATAGATAGATAGATAGATAGATAGATAGATAGATATAGATATAACCCCTCTTGGAAAGACTGTCTGTTTGACTCCAGGCCTAGATTGTAACTTATACACTAAAGACCTTGGTGGACTAATCAGCAATAAAAAAAAAAAAATATGAAAACAAAAAGTTGGACTCATAATATAGAACCTGATCTGGTAATTCATCTTCCTTCCATTCTTTGATTACGATGTGACACACGACACCCAACGAGGTCAGGAGGAATCAGGAGATCTTGAATGCGGAACCAAAAAGCACAGTGCCGTCTCCTGTTACCATGTGAAATGATTCCATTTTGAGGTCATAATTATCTCTTTAAATATGTGATTTATTGTTTTAATTGTATATTCATTCCATATCCTCTCGATGATTATCTCGTTTCTTCGTGCTAAGTACACTATCTTAAGTATCGAAGAGTTTGTTTAAAGGTTTAAAGGCCGGTCATGAATGGCAGAGGAAAGGGAGAGTAACATTCCCCTACCAAGCAGGACAATGCCCTAGAGACTGACCATATATACATATAGTCAGCCCCAAAGCCCCCTCTCCACCCAAGCTAGGACCAAGGAGGGCCAGGCAATGGCTGCTAATGACTCAACAGGATGACCTATAGGCTCCTCCATACCCCAAATCCTTAGCTTACAAGAATGGTGAGGTTGCAGCAACCAAAGGAACTAAAGAGTTTGAGCGGGACTCAAACCTCAGTCTGGCGTTCACCAGTCAGGGACGTTACCACATCGGCCACCACAACCCTGTTTTTGCTAGTGTTTTCTTGTATTTTTGCCTTTTTATTAATCATATCACCTGGTGTATTTTGCTTTTTTGGGCTCAAGCCATGGCGTCCTGATGGAAGGATCCTTTTTGGTAGCTTCCTTGGGTAATCACTACTAGGATTTTCCCAGAGAATTAAACCACAGGTTATCACAGAATTCTAACTTCTGGAGCGAGTATCCTAAGGGTTTCCCCTTAAGACATCGTGAATCAACAGGGGACACGCATGTATAAACGTGCCACATAGCTATCTGCACCCCATATAGAGTTAACGCTTCAATATGGCGGACAGGGAGTGGCTGGGAGCTGAGCCGCAGCCGATCTAGATGTGGCGATATCGGTACTCGCGATGTAAACAGACGGACGCCATTGCTTTTGATGACGTCACGTCTGTCCCCATTCCTTTGCTAGTAGCTCGCTCGTTTGGACGTATTTTTCCCTTTGTGCGACTTTATCTGCTTGCATCCTCGCCATGTCTCAACCTTTAGCTTCACCTCCTTCTGGAAAGTTGAGTACAAAGGTTTAAGTATTGTTTAAATAAGCTCTGACCTTAAAGTAAATCTTACTTTTCGAGATATTTGCATAATTGTGGCAGAGCTTTGCCAGACCGGTCAGCGCCATTTTATGACGCTGCTGTTGCTTGCATGCCTTATTTAGTTAGCCGCAAAAGCCTTACCGGTATATAAATTACTAATCAGCGCTATTAGTTATTTAGTCTTCATAGCTAGGAACTTTATATCGTGTTTTTGACGCATTAGTTAGGGTCTTCGCTGACCCCATACCAGTAGGCTTTGATTAGCCCCTAGGCCAGTGAGCCTATACCAGTGTTAATGCATGATATTTCAGTGATCCTAGTGTTAGTTATGAAGATTTTGGCATTATTTTACAATACCATTGACAGTGATGCAAGTGTTTTTCGCCTTCAGGGACCATATAGGGGGTAGGTTATCTTGAGTGCCTTGCTAACCTAACCTTATGATAGGACCCCTATATGCTCTCTTCATCCCTAGCCCTAGGGCTTCCCTCTGGTAATCTTGTACCCTATTACATGTGATAGGACAAGACTCCTCAGAGTACTGTATCGCCTCCCCACCTAAGGGAATGACCCCTCCCTTAGTGTTGCGGACCTTAAAGGTAGGATCACCTCCTTTAAGCTGAATCGGTCCTTGACCTTTTCCTTGCGATACGTCTTCTCCCTTCCTTGATTAGGGTCTAACAACCCTAATCCAGGTTAGGTTGGGAGGGCTGGTTTATGTACCTTGCTGAAATATACGCGTGCACCGTTTTTCAGTTGGTCCACCTATAGGTTAGGGTGAGCATCTCCCTTCCTAGGTGGCCGCTCTGGCGCATAACCCATCCTTTCTTATAAGAAGACCCTTTCCCCCCCCCCCCCAACCTATCTCTTGCCTAGCCTAACCTACCAGTAGGTTAGGCTTCATATGTCCCTTGTCCTACACTCCACCCTAGGCTGGAGTGCTGGACCCCGTGGTGCTCCCAGTGTTGTCCGCTCTGATACATAGACCCTCCATAGTGCTATGGAGTCAGTTATCATTTGGTCGACATGAAAAGTCTCCACCCCTTCTTTGGGTACACCCTGTCCTCTCTTGGACTGCCTTAGCCCCCGGCTATTGCGGCCCCTGCTTAGGATGATAGATTCACCTCTATCATGGTGGTACCTTTTCCAGAGGTGTCTTGACTAGGCTAGTACAGCCTTGCCATCCCACCTCCATCTTTGGTGCTTGTCCCTTGCCGCCTCTACCCCGGCATCACCGCCGCTACGGGTGACTTCCTTATCCTTGCCGCCTTCCCCCGAGTGCCGGGGGATCGCCGCCGGCCGCCGGCTTACCGCCGTGGCCTCTCCATTCCCTCATAGCCTCGGCACACTGCCGACCCCTCCCGGAGTGCCGGCACTAGCAGCCGGCCCCCGGCCCCGGCTATGCTCCTTTATCCTTACCCCTGTCACCCTCCGACTGCCTCCGGCTGCCGGAACCGCCGCTCCTTGCCGGCGGCCGCCGCTACTGGCTGCCGCCACCCTGGCTTCTTTTGACCATAGAATGATCATTCTTGAATGCCAGAAACTCTGCTCGAGCGGCTTCCGGCGTGCCGGGGGTATGCCGGACTCGTCCGGAGGCGGCAAGATGCCTTGCACCCCTTCTCTCAGCTATCTTTACTAGCGATAGCTCCTAAAAACCGCACCTAGACGGCTTGTTAACGCAGACAAACTGGTACGGAATCGTACATTTTGTTCAGTTTTCACTCTGTCTTCTTGCGTGTTTCATCTTTCCAGCACGCTACGTGTAATTGGCACGTCTGGTTGCCGGAACCTTACTAGGATCTCATGATCCCCAGACTTTCTTGATAAGATTTCAAGCTCAGTCTATAATATGGTTATTCTAGATGGAATTCCCATTATCAAGACACCTTCCATGGAGGCCTACGGCCACCTGGGACTGTCCGATGCTACGGCAACCAGCCGGGCGGGTTACACGAGGCATGCGTCTGTCTCCTTTCACCCACCCTTCTGTGCATCACAATTAATTTAAGTTAATATTAACTTGTTAATAATTAACTTTATATACGAGCCATATTATGACTCTACAATACTCATCGTCTCTTTCCTTTACAGGAGGAGTACGTCAGGTGTGACCACGACTTCTGCGCGGTCCGTCGGCCACACTTCTATGGACACACGGCGTGTAGGACACACGCCCCTTGTGCTCACAAGAGAGGGGATCTCAAATACTGGGGCCCCACCACCTGTTCGGTCTGCCAAGAATGCTTACAGAAAGCATTCTATGATTCTCCCTCAGCGGAGATTCGGGACACTGCTCGGGACAACCTACGCAAGTGGGTACGTGGCTTTCAGAAGAACGCCACTGGACCATACCTAGCCACAGAAGAAATGAGGTCTTTGCTGTTCCCAAAGGCCTCTCCAGACTCAGTGGTCCCAGTCGAACAGATCCCCGTAGTCCAGATTACAGTGGAACCTGATGTTGTCATGGCTCAGTCCATGAATGATTATCACCTGGATTCAGAACATGATGAACGCATGTCAGAGATCTCGGAGGACACCGAGAAAACCCTTATGGCCCAGGGTGAAGGGGAGGATGATGAAGAAGAGGACCGGGTTGTGTATACCGAGTCCGATAAGGAGGATGCCCCTCCCTCCATCCCCCCTCCTACTCCTACACCGACGGAAGTGTCTCTCCCGTCTACGTCCTCCACCACGACTCCTCTACCTACGGCACAGGATATGATTCGGCTCATTGAATCCGTGATGGAGCAGAAGCTCCAAGAAACTCACCAGATCATTCGGTCGATGGGAGGTTCCAAGGAATCTCGCAAAATCTCCATCAAGGACCTCCCCACATGCTCGAGCGACAATCCGTGGCGATTCGCCGAGCATATGGTCATCGCTGACGACAAGATCTTCGTCAGCGATAAGATCGGTTCCATACCCCTGGAAGAAGTGGAGTTCTTCCCCCGCTTTGAGGCGTATCCGGACTGTTACGTCCGTCTACGTTCAGAACCATCCTCAAAGGAAGAGACCGAACCGAAGGAGAAAATAGTGTTCGATCTCTCGAAGGCCCAGGCTATGCTTGCCAAAGCGCTTAAGAGCAGAGGCTTTACCTGCTCTGGACTTCCGGCTCTGAGCAAGAAGTACCCCACCTACGTTGCGCCCGATGAAGTGGTGATACCCTTCACGGAAAAGGCCTTCGCTGCCTGCTTTAAGGCTGTAGAAGAAGGGAAATCCTGCCCTGCATTGGAGGAATGCAGACCTTTCTCCGCAGTCACCCCGCCCGACACCAAACACTGGAAGGATGTGCAACACACCTTCGTGGTGGGCAAACTAGATCCTGACGTTGCTGGACGTCAGTTTAATGAGGACCTCCCCAAGCTAAACGATCACCTCCTTCGTAGGGAACAGGAAACGAAGGAGAGGCTGGCAGCATCTCTCACTCTCCAGGTCCAGATGGACGTAATGGCTGGCGACACCAGAGTCCCTGACCATTACATGGTCCTTGCCAAATTTCATATGGCAACCTTAGTCAAGGATCGGTACCACTTCATGCGAGCTCGTAGAGCCTGCAGAGAATTCGTGTTCTCCAGTGCCACTGTCAGACACGAACCCCGGAAACTGATTTCCTCCAACATCTGGGGCAAGTACCTCTTCCCGTCTGATCTAGTGAAAGAGATCACAGACAAGGCCGCATCTGAGAACAGGAACCTTCTCAACAAATGGGGCATGTCTAGGAAGAGAAAGCCCTCTCAGGATGACGGTCCTCAGCCTAAGAGGAAGCAGTCGAAGCATAGACCCCAGCAACGTCAGCACAGACGTCAGTTTCCGGCACCCGCTACTCCCCAAGTGGCCGCTCAGCCGCCACAGACCTTTCAGTTGGTCCCACAGCCGGTTTTGTCCTCATCACCGGCCTTCAACCCCGCCTTCGAGCAGCACTCCACTACCTTTCGTCCCAAAGGTAGAAGCTCAGGCAGGGGTTCCGGCAGAGATTCCTCTCGCCGGCCCTCCAGAGGCAGAGGAGGACAGGGAGCTAGCGGCCGAGGCAGCAAGTCCTCGGGACCCCAGAAGCAATGAAGTGCTTCTGGTGGGAGGAAGACTCCGCCACTTCCAGGATCGTTGGACCTTCGAATCCTGGGCACACAGCATCATCAAGAAAGGTCTAGGCTGGAGCTGGGCGCAACCACCCCCAACCTTCCAGCAATTCTTCCAACGTTCAACCCCCCTCCTGGAAGAATATGTGCTAGACCTCTTGAACAAGAAGGTGATAAGAAGGGTGAAGTCCACAAGGTTCCAAGGGAGACTATTTTGTGTCCCCAAGAAAGACTCAGACAGACTCAGAGTCATTCTGGACTTATCCCCCCTCAACGTATTCATATCGAACAACAAGTTCAAGATGCTGACTCTTCAACAGATCAGAACCCTCCTGCCTCGAGGGTCTTTCACGGTCTCGATAGACCTGGCGGACGCATACTGGCACATACCAATGAACCATCACGCTTCCTCCTACCTTGGATTCCGACTCCAACGGAAAAGCTATGCCTTCCGGGCCATGCCCTTCGGACTCAACGTGGCCCCTCGGATATTCACAAAGCTAGCGGACGCAGTAGTACAACAGCTCCGCATCCGAAACGTCCAGGTGATGGCCTACCTCGACGACTGGCTAGTGTGGGCGCCCTCGCCCGAGGATTGTATAGAATCCTGCAGAAAAGTTACCCAGTTTCTCGAACACCTGGGATTCCAGATACACGCGAAAAAGTCTCGCCTATCTCCAGCTCAGAAGTTCCAATGGTTAGACATCCACTGGAATCTTCAGTCACACCGCCTTTCCATTCCAGCAAAGAAAAGGAAGGAAATAGCAGGGTCTGTCAAGCGACTGTTAAAATCCAAACGGATCTCAAGACGACAGCAGGAACAAGTTCTAGGCTCTCTACAGTTCGCCTCGATCACAAACCCAGTGCTTCGTGCACAGCTAAAGGATGCAGTGGGAGTCTGGAGACGTTCCGCATCCATCGCTCGAAGAGACCTCAAGAGACGGCTCCCAAGCAGACTTCGACTTCTTCTAAAGCCGTGGTCAGAAGCGAGGGCCCTAAAAAGGTCCCTTCCTCTCCAACACCCACCTCCATCTCTCAACATCCATACGGACGCTTCGTTGGAGGGTTGGGGAGGTCACTCCCACCAAAAACAGGCTCAAGGCACTTGGTCTCCCCTATTCAAGACGTTTCACATCAACATCTTGGAGGCCATGGCGGTTCTTCTGACGCTGAAGAAACTCTCCCCGCCCCCGTCGATACACATTCGCCTGACCCTGGACAGCTCTGTGGTAGTGCGTTGTCTCAATCGCCAGGGCTCAAGATCGCCCAAGATAAATCAGGTGCTCCTGACAATCTTCCGTCTGGCAGTAAGGAAGAAATGGCACCTGTCTGCAGTTCACCTACAAGGATTCCGCAATGTGACAGCTGACGCTCTATCTCGGACAAACCCGATAGAGTCGGAATGGTCTCTAGACGCAAGATCATTCGCCTTCATCTCTCACCGAGTCCCAGAACTCCAGATCGACCTCTTCGCAACGAGCGACAACCATCAACTTCCTCGATATGTAGCCCCGTACGAGGACCCCAAAGCGGAAGCGGTGGACGCCATGACCTTGGATTGGAACAGATGGGCCAAGATTTACCTGTTCCCTCCCACCAATCTTCTGCTGAAAGTCCTCTCCAAATTGAGAACCTTCAAAGGGACAGCAGCTCTAGTGGCTCCCAAGTGGCCCCGCAGCAACTGGTACCCCTTGATCCTGGAGATGCAGCCAACGCTGATCCCCCTCCCGGACCCAGTTCTCTCCCAGCAAATACAGAAGTCGACTGTCTTCGCTTCATCATCGAAAATCAAGGACCTTCATCTCATGATTTTCTCACCCTAGCCGCTAAGAAAAGGTTTGGGATTTCGAAGAAGAGTCTAGACTTCCTCGAGGAATACAAGACCGAATCCACGAGAAGGCAATACGAATCGTCTTGGAGGAAATGGGTCTCCTTCGTCAAGGCAAAGAACCCCTCGAAAATCACTATAGATTTTTGCATGTCCTTCTTCATTCACCTTCATGGACAAGGCTTGGCAGCCAACACGATTTCTACTTGCAAATCGGCCTTGACCAGACCTTTGTCATACTCCTTCCAAATAGATCTGTCTAGCGACATCTTCAACAAACTACCGAAGGCCTGTGCCCGTTTACGACCGGCACCCCCTCCGAGACCAATCACTTGGTCTCTAGACAAAGTTCTCCACTTCGCCTCCAACTTGGACAATGATTCATGCCCTCTTAAGGACCTGACTCAGAAAGTTATATTTCTCTTCGCTCTAGCTTCGGGAGCCCGAGTCAGCGAAATAGTGGCACTATCTAGAGAAGAGGGACATATCGTTTTCAACGATTCAGGAGACATCTCCCTCTTCCCTGATCCGACGTTTCTCGCAAAGAACGAATTACCTACCAAACGATGGGGCCCGTGGAGGATATGCCCCTTGAAGGAAGATGCCTCTCTATGTCCAGTAGAGAGCCTTAAGGTCTATCTTCATAGAACTTCAAACTTTGGTGGAGGCCAACTCTTCAAAGGAGAAACATCGGGCAGCGACCTGTCACTGAAACAATTGAGAGCAAAAATCACCTACTTCATTCGCAGAGCGGATCCAGACAGTACACCCGCTGGTCATGATCCTAGGAAAGTCGCTTCGTCTCTGAATTTCTTTCAGAGTATGGATTTCGAAAGCCTCAAGAACTATACAGGCTGGAAATCCTCGCGTGTTTTCTTTAAACATTATGCGAAACAAGTGCACGAAGTGAAACATTTTGTGGTAGCCGCAGGTAGTGTTATGAAACCTGCTCTGAACTCTGCTTAGAACAGTGAGTTATTAGGGACTCTAACTCGTCGGGTGCCTATGTTGACCCTCAAGTGATACGTAGTGAAGCAGAAACCACCTTGTGTTTTCTTTAACTGTTCTTACCTCAGGTGAAATGTCATAGTAGATTACCACATGAGTGCTACATGCCACGTGCATGACGTGTGTTACATAAAGACTAACGTTCCGTAGAACGAGTGCCTACTAATACTTGATTCTTCCCTTTCAGACTCAAGAGCACGCCTTTATGACTATGTACATTTTTATCAATGTAAATGTTTTTTACTATTTATTGCATGACATGTATTGATTTACCTGCAATTATATAATAAAATGTCTATTTTATTACTTGTGCGTCTCCCTTGCTCCTTTCTTACTATGAAATATACTAATTGTCATAGTTTTATTACCCTTTATTCTTGGTTAAGGAAAATGCCAGGATTTACTCCGGGCATTTATTTATATAGAGCAAGTAAGTTTCCTTAGCGAATACTTACTCAATTATGAAGATGAGTCAACTCCATGCACGAAGTGTACAACCACCACTTCTTCAAGTTTGTTTCGACGCGAATACCAAATCGCTCTGACTTATCTTATGGATCTCATTGTTCCTTCAGCCTATATGAATAGCCTTCCCATGACCACTTTGATCTCAGCATAGCCCGTGGGGACTTCCATGCCAGGGGGGCAGGAAGGCAACTGCCTCACGGTAGCTCTAGTATAGACCACTATGCTTTCGGCTCAATGTTTTAGCACTCACTTATAAAGGGGAAAAAGTCTACCACGATACACTAATTCTCTGGTACTCTTCCATCAGGACGCCATGGCTTGAGCCCAAAAAACAGATTTTGAGCGAAGCGAAAAATCTATTTTTGGGTGAGATAGCCATGGCGTCCTGATGGACCCACCCTGTCTGTGATCAGGTCCCGCCCTGCGCCGCTGTATCATGGTGATGAGCGAGCTCCAGACTTTCGGAATGAGGACAGACGTGACGTCATCAAAAGCAATGGCGTCCGTCTGTTTACATCGCGAGTACCGATATCGCCACATCTAGATCGGCTGCGGCTCAGCTCCCAGCCACTCCCTGTCCGCCATATTGAAGCGTTAACTCTATATGGGGTGCAGATAGCTATGTGGCACGTTTATACATGCGTGTCCCCTGTTGATTCACGATGTCTTAAGGGGAAACCCTTAGGATACTCGCTCCAGAAGTTAGAATTCTGTGATAACCTGTGGTTTAATTCTCTGGGAAAATCCTAGTAGTGATTACCCAAGGAAGCTACCAAAAAGGATCCTTCCATCAGGACGCCATGGCTATCTCACCCAAAAATAGATTTTTCGCTTCGCTCAAAATCCGTTTTCTTTGCTTAACTCTGTCAATAGCATTTTATAAGTCGTAGAGGAACATAATAAAAGAGACTTTGAGTCCTAGACTTTTCATCATTGCCTATCATGAAAATATTATCACAAAAGCAGGCTTAGTTAATTTCGCCTTTTTAATTTTCCAGGAAAAAAACAGTTAGCTGAAAATGGACAAAAAAAAAAAAACTTAATCAGTGACTCTCATGTCATAGGAGCCATATTGAAAAGATTACCTTTCTTATAATGGATTAGTATCAATTAATTCGCTAATAAAATTTGTCTTTGAAAAAGCAATAGGAATTTTTTGCTCCTTTTTTCCAGTGGAAACGAAAATTTTAGACTCTGGATTATCAGGTTCTAAATCTTTGGACGATATTCTTAATTTTGGTATTATGTACTCAAAGTAACGCAGTCGTTCAAAATTTCCTTATTTTTATATTTTGGGTCTTCAGCCCATTTCACCAAAATTCTGCTAAATACTTCATCATCATCATCATCATTATCATCATCATTATCATCATCATTATCATCCATATCACCGCCGTAATCATCCCAACTATTATTATTATTATTATTATTATTATTATTATTATTATTATTTGCTAGGCCACAACCCTAGTTAGAAAAGCAGGATGCTATAAGCCCAGGTGCTCCACCGGGGAAAATAGCCCAATGAGGAAAGGAAACAAGGAAAAATGAAATATTTAAATAAGGGTAACAATATGAAAAAAAATATATCTTATATAAACTATAAACTATAAACGATGATTTATCGTCGTCATATCAAAACGACACGAACAAAAGAGCAATGTTCATTTGCATATATTAATTTGCCAAGAGCCAAGGGAAATCATTAGCAACCAAGAAGCACTTCTGCAGTCTTTTTCAGGGTGTGACGACATACACAGGTCACGTAAATAGCAATGCCATTTATATGTCCAAGACATACTTGAAATCGTGTTACGTAATCACTCCCTCTCTCTCTAAAGCACTTGAGGTTAATGGATACTCACTTTGGGTGAGGTTTGCTTTTGAGAATAAGATTGGAGTAATGCAGTTGTGTGGGATGCGTAGCTTTGTATTCGTATATATTTGTGTTGGCGTTCGTGCGTAAATAGATTTTATAAATCATTCCAAACACGCCTGCCTATCTATCTATCTATCTATCTATCTATACAACACACACACACACACACACATATATATATATATATATATATATATATATATATATATATATAAATATATATATATATATAAATATATATATATATATATATATATATATATATATATATATACAGTATATATACAGTATATATATATACTGTATATATATGCGTTTATATATATATATATATACACATCTATATATCTATATCTATATCTATCTATCTATATATATATATATATATATATTTATATACAGTATATATGATTGTATATATAGTATATCTAATATACGTATATATAAATATACATTATCCGTTTCGATCTTATCAAGTTTTACTGTTTTACTTGACTCTTTTTATATGAGTATCAATAATCTCTTGTTACAAAGTATATCTTTACGCTTGATATCATCCAAGTCATAAAAAAAAAATCAAAACGTTATTTAAAGCCATAAGTCGAAAATATATTCTACATAGTTGAATAATCATTTTGAAATCGCAATAATCAAATACTCAAAGATATAACCATAATGATTTATCATGTAAGTCATAAAAAAAAATCAAAACGTTATTTAAAGTCGAAAATATATTCTACATAGGTGAATAACCATTTCGAAATCGCAATAATCAAATACTCAAAGATATAACCATAATGATTTATCATCCAAGTCATAAAAAAAAAAATCAAAACGTTATTTAAAGTCGAAAATATATTCTACATAGGTGAATAACCATTTCGAAATCGCAATAATCAAATACTCAAAGATATAACCATAATGATTTATCATCCAAGTCATAAAAAAAAAATCAAAACGTTATTTAAAGTCGAAAATATATTCTACATAGGTGAATAACCATTTCGAAATCGCAATAATCAAATACTCAAAGATATAACCATAATGATTTATCATCCAAGTCATAAAAAAAAAAAAATCAAAACGTTATTTAAAGTCGAAAATATATTCTACATAGGTGAATAACCATTTCGAAATCGCAATAATCAAATACTCAAAGATATAACCATAATGATTTATCATCCAAGTCATAAAAAAAAAATCAAAACGTTATTTAAAGTCGAAAATATATTCTACATAGGTGAATAACCATTTCGAAATCGCAATAATCAAATACTTAAAGATATAACTATAATGATTTAAAACAGAAATTCAAAAATAGCGACAGATTCCACATTACCAATGACCCCTAAATTGGAGAAATGAATTTTCTCTCCGGTCCAGAAACTTAATTTATTTTTAATCTAATTTTCAAGCATGTCATTCCCAATTGATCTCTCCTGCAGGATATGAAATGGGAGCAAGACGTCCACAGCCAATGCTTCTTGGGTTATTCATGAAGTAATATGATCTTGAAGGTCTAGAACGCCTGAGATGACAAATTCATGTATGAAACGCGAATAGTGGCGTGTGAAATGACTCGATACATATTGCATAAAGTTTATATAGGAAATATTGTTCGCTAGTCTTGGGTACTGCTATAGCCTCTGTACCAATGACTTCCATTGTCTTGGGTTAGAGTTCTTTTGTTTGAGGGTACACTTGGGCACACTATCCTGTCCTGTTTCTTTTCCTCTTGTTTGGTTAAAGATTTTATAGTTTATATAGGAAATGTTGTTCTCTAGTCTTGGGTATTGCTATAGCCTCTGTACCAATGACTTCCATTGTCTTGGGTTAGAGTTCTTTTGCTTGGGTATTGCTATAGCTTCTGTACCAATGACTTCCATTGTCTTGGGTTAGAGTTCTTTTGCTTGAGGGTATACTCGGGCACACCGTTCTGTCTTGTTTCTCTTTCTCTTGGTTTGTTAAAGATTTTATAGTTTATATAGGATATATTGTTCTCTAGTCTTGGGTAGTGCCATAGCCTCTTTATCATGGTCTTCCACTGTCTTGGGATAGAGTTCTCCTGCTTGAGAGTACACTTGGGCACACTATTATGTCTTATTTCTCTTCCTCTTGTTTTGTTAAAGATTTTTATAGTTCATTTAGGATATATTTGTTTAGGTGTTGTTGCTGTTCATAAACTATTTTATTCCTTGTTTCCTTTCATCACTTGGCTATTTTCCCTGTTGGAGCCCCTGGGCTTATAGCATCCTGCTTTTCCAAATAGGGTTGTGGCTTAGCAAATAATAATAATAACAACAACAACAACAACAACAACAATAATAATAATAATAATAATAATAATAATAATAATATGAAATGAAATGTAACCAAATACAATTTGTACTGATGGATACAGGTATTCCTCGCACACTTGGTTCTAATTAAGAGCACCCTGCCACACCCTTACTGCGATGAGGATTCCTATGTGTCCCCGCCCACCACCTCAGAAATCTCTCCTATACGCTATCTGTTTGGTTACTTGTCGTGCAGTAACAGTGAAAAATAATTAATGAAAATAATTGAGAAGAAAACGTTTGATTATTCAATGAAAATAATTGGGAAGAAAACGTTTGATTATCCAATGAAAATAATTGAGAAGAAAACGTTTGATTATCCAATGAAAATAATTGAGAAGAAAACGTTTGATTATCCAATGAAAATATTTGAAAAAAAAACGTTTGATTATCATATGAAAATAATTGAGAGTAAATGTTTAATTATCCTATGAAAATAATCGAGATGAAAACGTTTGATTATCCTATGAAAATAATTGAGAAGAAAACATTTGATTATCCTATGAAAATAATTGAGAATAAATGTTTAATTACCCTATGAAAATAATTGAGAAAAAAACATTTGATCATATGAAAATAACTGAGAAGAAATGTTTAATTATCCTATGAAAAAAATCGAGAAGAAAACATTTCATTATCCTATGAAAATAACTGAGAAGAAAACGTTTGATTATCCTATGAAAATAATTGAGAAGAAAACGTTTGATTATCCTATGAAAATAATCGAGAAGAAAACATTTGATTATCCTATGAAAATTGAGAAGAAAACGTTTAATTATCCTATGAAAATTGAGAAGAAAACGTTTAATTATCCTTTGAAAATAATTGAGAAGAAAACGTTTGATTATCCTATGAAAATAATCGAGAAGAAAACATTTGATTATCCTATGAAAATTGAGAAGAAAACGTTTAATTATCCTATGAAAATAATTGAGAAGAAAACGTTTAATTATCCTATGAAAATAATTAAGAAGAAAACATTTGATTATCCTATGAAAATAATCGAGAAGAAAAACTTTGATTATCCTATGAAAATAATCGAGAAGAGAACGTTTGATTATCCTATGAATATAACTGAGAAGAAAACGTTTGATTATCCTATGAAAATAATTGAGAAGAAAACGTTTAATTATCCTATGAAAATAATTGAGAAGAAAACATTTGATTATCCTATGAAAATAATTGAGAATAAACCTTTTATTATCCTAAGAAAATAATTACTCGCACTCCTAAATGAAGAATATAAAATATAGAATATAGTCCACAAAGGATCGCCTGTGTCTCGCAATATGTAGGCTGAATTCATATCATTAGAATTTGTCCGGTCTCTGAGGCACCGTGAGAAACCTTATGAAGCCATCTTTTACAGCACAATGACTTTTATGCTTTGATATAAATTTTAGAAACTGGGATTTATGTTTGGCTAAATATTAAACGTTATTCTAAATACATTTAGAAACTTAGATTTTTTCTTTATCGCTTTTTAAATAGAAAAGAAATGTTCGCCCGGAATGTTTCACTACTGTAAATGTCTATGGAATTCCAGTATATTTATTATGAAAAGGATAAAAGTTAATTTTTCATTTATCTCATTTTTGTGTGTTTGCGTCTCAATATGAAATACTAGTGTACGCGACCTGACAGGCATTCTTATGATTCATAAGATAATAATTCCAGTATCGACACATATATTCTAGTTTGCAAGGACTGAAATTAAACCAAACTGTTAACGAGTAATTAACAAAAGAAGCACATGATGAAGTATAAAATACTAAATATTATCAAAGTATAATTCTTCTGACGACCAGAAAAGGTAAAAAACAAAAGTGCATGCATTGATCTCGGACTCAATTTGTCATAAGGATAGGGGCCGCTCCAAATGGAATTGAGTCCGAGATCAATGCAGATCCATACCAAATTTCTGAGGGAGCGTGTAAGCTTCACAATTTGGTCTGCTTTGAATAAGAGATGGCGTTCCTGAGGAACCGACGCCGGTCTGACTGCAAAGAATGGAATCGGTAGCTTCGTGAAGTTCTGTGAAGCTTTTTGAAAAATCATCTATGATTTTAAGAAATTATCTCAAATTTTCGCATTTATATCTCAAAGAATCTAAAGTCTTCATTTATATTTTTTCTTTAATATTTTCCGTATTTCCAAATATTTTTCAATCAAATTTTCACCACTATATCCTTTATATCAAAGAGTAGTTCCAAAACTCAATGTAGTCCTGAAGAAGGGTCACGGAGTGATCCGAACATGTGTCGACACCAAACAATAAATGGAGAAAAGTAAATGTATTTTTAATGTTATCCTGTAAACTCTCTGCGGGACAGTCTGTCCGAAGAGAAACTAT
>NC_090735.1:8847570-8862570 GCF_036898095.1 Palaemon carinicauda
TAGACTTTTTTTCTGACCCCGGCCCTTACTAAATTCGGACCCCCAAAATAGGGACATTTTTCAATAAAATCTCATATATCTTCTATAATTTTAGTCAGAGAGCGAAAAAATGCGATGACCACATATGTACCCATAAAACGACTCTATGCTGCAGTCAAAATCTGACACCGTTAAATTTTAGACCTTTTTTTCTAACTAGATTTGCTCCCCTAAAATAGGGAAATTTTTCAAGAAAATCTCATATATCTATAATTTTAGTCGGAAAGCAAAAAAATGCGATGACCACATATATACCCATAAAAGGACTCTATGCTGCAGTCTAACACAAAATCTGACACCGTCAAATTCTAGACCTTTTTTCTGACCCCGGCCCTTACTAGATTCGTCGGACCCCAAAAATAGGGACAATTTTCATTAAAATCTCATACATCATCTATGATTTTAGTCGGACAGCGAAAAAATGCGATGACCACATATGTACCCATAAAACGACTCTATGCTGCAGTCTAACACAAAATCTGACACCGTCAAATTTTAGACCTTTTTTCTGACTCCGGCCCTTACTAGATTCGGACCAAAAAAATAGGGAAATTTTTCAAGAAAATCTCATATATCTTCTATAATTTTAGTCGGAGAGCAAAAAAACGCGATGACCACATGTACTGTATACCCATAAAACGACTCTATGCTGCAGTCTAAGAGAAAAAAAATGTGATCTGTATTCAGTATATCTCAACAAACCTATATCTTACACTGTGGTTATGGTAGCCTATTGGAAACGTCCCTATCTGGTAATCTCTTGGACTGGAGTTCGAGCCATACTCATTCGATAGTTTATTGTAGTCCCTGTAACCCCACCCTTCTTGTGAGATAGGGATAGGGGGTTTTTGGGTAGCCTACTGAGTCATTACATCAACAGCCGTTGCCTGGCCCTCCTTGGTCCTAGCTTGTTACAGAGGGGTTTGGATACTGATCATATGTATCTATGGTCAGTGTCAAAGACATTAGAGGCCACACATGAATGGCAAAGGCAGGGGACAGTGACATTACCCTATCAAGCAGAACAATGCCTTTGAGACTGACCATATATACATATTATGATCAGCGCCCAAGACTCCTCCCCACCCAAGCAAGGACCAAGGAGGGCCAGGCAATGGTTGCTGTGACTCAGGAGATAGACGTATTGGCTCCCACCAAAACACTCCATCCTTAGCTCACAAAGATGATGAGGTTGCAGCGACCAAAGAAAGTAACTATTTTTAGAGGGACTCGAACCCCAGTCTGGTGTTCACCAGTCAGGGACGTTACCACATCGGCCAGCACAACCCTAGGGCATTGTCACTGTCCCTTGCCTTTGTCATTCATGATTGACCTTTAGACCTTGAAACCACTCTCTTGATAATAATGAGGAGATAATTATAAAACGAAAGAATTAGTTATACTAACAAGAGGATAGAAAGAAATTTATCTTGTTCATTTACAGCTATTATCATGACTAAAACAAGGCAATTTTTAATTAAAGTTGAACATAGTTCTTACCTTGATAACAAAAGTAGTACTCTTGTTAAATGAGACTTTGGAAAAGCAACGTTTTCGTATCCAAGATAAGCCAGTTTCACGTAACCCTCGTCTATCCCATTCCAGCTTTCAGAGAAAAGAAAGAAAATAAGAAAATAGCTTTCCTGACACCCGCAAGAATTTTGTACATTGAGCTGTGTGAAAGGGCTCTGTCGGAATTGCAGTAAAAGATTTGTCTGTCATTGTGTTTTCAGAATAACAAGAGCTAGTCTCTCTCTCTCTCTCTCTCTCTCTCTCTCTCTCTCTCTCTCTCTCTCTCTCTCTCTCTCTCTCTCTCTCTCTCTCTCTATATATATATATATATATATATATATATATATATATATATATATATTTACATATATATAATATACATATGTATATACATACATTATATATAATATACATTATAAATATATATATATATATACTGTATATATACCCCATCTTGTAAAGACTGTCTGTTTGACCTCAGGCCTAGAGTGTAACTTATACACTAGAGAAATTGGTGGACTAATCAGCAAAAAAAAAAAAAAAAAAAAAAAAAAAAAAAAAAAAAAACGAAAAGTTGGACTCATGATATAGAACCTGATCTGGAAATTCATCTTCCTTCCATTCTTTGGTTACGATGTGACACACGACACCCAACGAGGTCAGGAGGAAGCAGGAGATCTTGAATGCGGTACCAAAAAGCACAGTGCTGTCTCCTGTTACCATGGGGAATGATTCCATTTTGAGGTCATAATGATCTCTTTAAATGTGTGATTTATTGTTTTAATTGTATGTTCATTCCATATCCTCTCGATGATTATCTCATTTCTTCGTGCTAAGTACACTATCTTAAGTATCGAAGAGTTTGTTTAAAGGTTTAAAGGCCGGTCATGAATGGCAGAGGCAAGGGAGAGGGACATTCCCCTACCAAGCAGGACAATGCCCTAGAGACAGACCATATATGCATATCGTCAGCGGCAAAGCCCCCTCTCCACCCAAGCTAGGATCACGGAGGGCCAGGCAATGGCTGCTGATGACTCAGCAGAATGACCTATGGGCTCCTCCATACCCCCAAATCCTTAGCTTACAAGAATGGTGAGGTTGCAGCAACCAAAGGAACTAAAGAGTTTGAGCGGGACTCAAACCCCAATCTGGCGTTCACCAGTCAGGGACGTTACCACATCGGCCACCACAACCCTGTTTTTTCTAGTGTTTTCTTGGATTTTTGCCTTTTTATTAATCATATCACCTGGTGTATTCTGCTTTTCTCTGCTTCACTCTGTCAATACCATTTTATAAGTCGTAGAGGAACATAATAAAAGAGATTTTGAGTCCTAGACTTTTTATCATTTCCTATCATAAAAATATCATCACAAGAGCATGCATAGTTAATTTCCCTCTTTTAATTTTCCAGGAAAAAATCAGTTAGCTGAAAATGGAAAAGAAAAAAAAAACTTAATCAGTGACTCATGTCATAGGAGCCATATTGAAAAGATTACCTTTCTTATAATGGATTAGTATCAATTAATTCGTTAATACAATTTGTCTTTGAAAAAGCAATAGGAATTTTTTGCTTCTCTTTTTCCAGTGGAAACGAAAATCTTAGACTCTGGATTATCAGGTTCTAAAATTTTGGACAATATTCTTAATTTTAGTATTATGTACTCAAAGTAACGCAGTCGTTCAAAATTTCCTCATTTTCATATTTTGGGTCTTCAGCCCATTTCACCAAATTCTGCTAAATACTTCTTCTTCATCATCATCATCATCATTATCATCCATATCGTCGTAATCATCCCAACTATTATTATTATTATCATTATTATTATTATTATTATTATTATTATTATTATTATTATTATTATTATTTGCTAAGCCACAACCGTAGTTGGAAAAGCAGAATGCTATAAGCCCATTTGCTCCAATCGGGGAAAATAACCCAGTGAGGAGAGTAAACAAGGAAAAATGAAATATTTAAAGAAGTGTAACAATATAAAAAAAATGTCTCTTATATAAACTATAAACTATAATATCAAAATCACATGAACAAAAGAGCAATGCTCATTTGCATATATTAATTTGCCAAGAGCCAGGGGAAATCATTAGCAACCAAGAAGCACTTCTGCAGTCTTTTTCAGGGTGTGACGACATACTCAGGTCACGTAAATAGCAATGCCATTTATACGTCAAAGTCATACTTGAAATCGTGTTACGTAATCACACCATCTCTCTAAAGCACTTGAGGTTAATGGATACTCACTCTGGGTGAGGTTTGCTTTTGAGAATAAGATTGGAGTAATGCAGTTGTGTGGGATGCGTAGCGTTGTATTCATGTATATTTGTGTTGGCGTTCGTGCGTAAATAGATTTCATAAATCATTCCAAACACGCCTGCCTATCTATCTATCTATCTATCTATTTATCCATACAATACACATATATATAGATGTGTATATATATATAGATGTGTATATATATATATATATATATATATATATATATATATATATATATATATATATATATATATACATATATATATATACTGTATATATATGCGTTTATATATATTTATATTTATATACACATCTACATATACATGTATATATATATATATATATATATATATATATATATATATATATATATATATATATACATATATATATATATATATATATATATATATATATATATATATATATATATATATATATATATATATGCATTATTATATACAGTACATATGATTGTATATATAGTACATTTAATATACGTATATACAAATATACATTATCCGTTTCGATCTTATTACGTTTTACTGTTTTACTTGACTTTTTATATATGTATCAATAATTTCTTGTTACTAAGTATATCTCCACGCATGACATCATCCAAGTCAAAAAAGAAAAAAAAATTCGAAACGTTATTTAAAGCCATAAGTCGAAAATATATTCTACATAAGTGAATAATCATTTTGAAATCGTAATAATCAAATACTCAAAGATATAACCATAATGATTTAAAACAGAAATTCAAAAATAGCGACATTCCACATTACCAATGAACCCTAAATTGGAGAAATGAATTTTCACTCCGGTCCGTAAACTTAATTTATTTTTAATCTAATTTTCAAGCATGTCATTCCCAATTGATCTCTCCTGCAGGATATGATATGGGAGTAAGACGTCCACAGCCAATGCTTCTTGGGTTATTCATGAAGTAATATGATCTTAAAGGTCTAGAACGCCTGAGATGACAAATTCATGTATGAAACGCGAATGGTAGCGCGTGAAATGACTCGATACATATTGCATAAAGTTTATATAGGAAATATTGTTCTCTAGTCTTGGGTATTGCAATACCCTCTGTACCAATGACTTCCATTGTCTTGGGTTAGAGTTCTTTTGTTTGAGGGTACGCTTGGGCACACTATCCTGTTCTGTTTCTTTTCCTCTTGTTTTGTTAAAGATTTTATAGTTTATATAGGAAATATTGATCTCCAGTCTTGGGTATTGCTATAGCCTCTGTACCAATGAATTCCATTGTTTTGGGTTAGAGTTATTTTGCTTGAGGGTATACTCGGGCACACCGTTCTGTCTTGTTTCTCTTTCTCTTGGTTTGTTAAAGATTTTATAGTTTATATGGGATATATTGTTCTCTAGTCTTGAGTAGTGCCATAGCCTCTTTATCATGATCTTCCACTATCTTGGGATAGAGTTCTCCTGCTTAAGAGTACACTTGGGTACACTATTATGTCTTATTTCTCTTCCTCTTGTTTTGTTAAAGATTTTTATAGTTCATTTAGGATATATTTGTTTAGGTGTTGTTGCTGTTCATACACTATTTTTTTCCTTGTTTCCTTTTATCACTTGGCTATTTTCCCTGTTGGAGCCCCTGGGCTTATAGCATCCTGATTTCCAAATAGGGTTGTAGCTTAGCAAATAATAATAACAACAACAACAACAACAACAACAACAACAACAACAATAATAATAATAATAATAATAATAATAATAATAATAATAATAATAATAATAATAATACAGCCCGTCATGTGAAATGTAACCAAATACAATTTGTACACATGAATACAGGTATTCCTCGCACACTTGGTTCTAATTAAGAGCACCCTGCCACACCCTTACCGCGATAAGGATTCCCATGTGTCCCCACCCACCACCTTAGTAATCTCTCCTATACGCTATCTGTTTGGTTACTCGTCGTGCAGTAACGGTGAAAAATAATTAATGAAAATAATTGAGAAGAAAACGTTCGATTATCCAATGAAAATAATTGAGAAGAAAACGTTTGATTATCCAATGAAAATAATTGAGAAGAAAACGTTTGATTATTCAATGAAAATAATTGAGAAGAAAACGTTTGATTATCCAATGAAAATAATTGAGAAGAAAACATTTGATTATCCAATGAAAATAATTGAGAAGAAAACGTTTGATTATCCAATGAAAATAATTGAGAAGAAAACGTTTGATTATCCTATGAAAATAATCGAAAGTAAATGTTTAATTATCCTATGAAAATAACCGAGATGAAAACGTTTGAATATCCTATGAAAATAATTGAGAAGAAAACATTTGATTATCCTATGAAAATGATTGAGAATAAATGTTTAATTACCCTATGAAAATAATTGAGAAAAAAACGTTTGATCATATGAAAATAACTGAGAAGAAATGTTTAATTATCCTATGAAAATAATCGAGAAGAAAACATTTGATTATCCTATGAAAATAACTGAGAAGAAAACGTTTGATTATCCAATGAAAATAATTGAGAAGAAAACATTTGATTATCTTATGAAAATAATTGAGAAGAAAACGTTTGATTATCCTATGAAAATAATTGAGAAGAAAACATTTGATTATCCTATGAAAATAATCGAGAAGAAAACATTTGATTATCCTATGAAAATAATTGAGACGAAAACGTTTGATTATCCTATGAAAATAACTGAGAAGAAAACGTTTGATTATCTTATGAAAATAATTGAGAAAAAGTTTGATCATCCTATGAAACTAATTGAGAAGAAAACATTTGATTATCCTAGGAAAATAATTGAGAATAAACATTACATTATCCTAAGAAAATAATTACTCGCACTCCTAAATGAAGAACATAAAATATAGAATATAGTCCACAAAGGATCGCCTGTGTCTCGCAATATGCAGGCTGAATTCATATCATTAGAATTTGTCCGGTCTCTGAGGCACCGTGAGACACCTTATGAAGCCACCTTTTACACCACAATGACTTTTATGCTTTGATATAAATTTTAGAAACTGGGATTTATGTTTGGCTAAATATTAAACGTTATTCTAAATACATTTAGAAACTTATGTCTATGGAATTCATGTATATTTATTATGAAATGGATAAAAGTTAATTTTTAATTTATCTCATTTTTATGTGTTTGCGTCCCAATATGAAATACTAGTGTACGCGACCTGACAGGCATTCTTTTGGTTACTAGCATAATAATTCCAATATAGCCACATATATTCTAGATGGTTTGCAAGGATTGAAATTAAACCAAACTGTTAACGAGTAATTAACAAAATAAGCACTTGATGAAGTATAAAATACTAAATATTATCATAGTATGATTCTTCTAACGACCATAAAATGCCAAAAAAAAAGTGCATGCATTGATCTCGGACTCAATTTGTCATTAGGATGGGCGCTGCCCAAAATGGAATTAAGTCCGAGATCAATGCAGATCCATACCAAATTTCTGAGGGACCGTGTAAGCTTCACGATTTGGTCTGCTTTGAACAAGAGATGGGGTTCCTGAGGAACCGACGCCGGTGTACCAACCGTGTGTCACACGATCGTACATAAATTGTATCTGCGCTCTTCCCTCGCACTAAAAAGAACCAGATTAATCATGTCTCCGGTTTACCTCTGTAACATTGTCTGTCTTGTGAACATGAAAAAGCCTGTTGCCTTGAGGTTTTGTATATAAAGGAGTGTTCTATAATAAAGTTACTCAGTTGATTGCTTCCTGCCTTTGAGTCGCAACCTTTCTCTCGGCCCGTCACATTGGTGACCCCGGAAGTCGACTCGCTCCCACCGCCTTCCACCCCCACCCCCTCGCCCCTCCATCGTTGGTACTATGGCGGACTCAACGGCAGTTGTAGCTGCGGCCGCCCCATTCAAACTTTGATCGTTTGCCAGCGGAGAGGCGTTTACTTGGTTTCAGCGCACAGAAGTCCAGATTCCCATCAGGGGCGTGACTCGCTCAACCACCAAAGCAGATTATGTTCGCGCGGCGATACCCGAGGACACCTTTCCAGATATATCCGACTGGCTTTGTGAACAATAGCGTATGACGCCCTCAAAACATACCTTCTGCAGCAGTACTCACCGTCACCAGCCACCCGTGTAGCAAAGCTTTTTCAGCTCTCGCAACAACCGTTGGGGTACCAAAGGGCTTCACTTGCCCTCAGGGAAATGACCAGTATCGCTTGCCTTCAACCTGCCGCAGACGGCTTTCCTCGTGAGTTTTACCCGGACCTATACGAGCTGCCATACCCGATGTCGATAGTTTACCCATAAAGGACTTGATGACCAAAGCCAACGCCCTTATGGACAGCCACTTCAAGACCTCCATCAACGCCTCCATCCCTGATGAAGAGGATGCCTATTCAACGTCAACCGAAGCTGACATGAATGCCGTAGGACATACACGCCTACCCCATGACGTGCCGAAGCAGCGACAAAGCCACCCACCAACCACCAATCACTCACGTCCCAACGAACGACTTCTACTGCCACTTATTACCTCCCATCCACCGCAGTTTTGCTACTACCACTTCAGATTCGGGGCAACCGCGAAGAAATGTGCCAAGGATTGTCAGTGGCCAAAAAAACTTGTAAGTAGGCCATCGCTCGTGGCGGTGGCCTCCCGTGTTTCTAATCTTTTCTTTTTACAGGATGCAGGAACGGGCGTGCGATTTTTGGTAGACACGGGTGCTTGTCGTTCTCTTTTGCCAAGGAAACTCTTCAAGGCACGACGTAGTCTGTCTACATCTGCCGACGTCCGCTTGGTAGCTGCCAACGGATCTGCGATACCCACCTACGGTTATGAGAACCTCACATTATCGTTCGGAAACGGTAAATTCAATTGGAAGTTTCTCGTTGCTGATGTCACATTGCCAATCCTTGGTGAAGATTTCCTCTCTCATTTCCACCTTCTGGTCGATGTCGCCCACCGACGATTGGTCAACGCAGACTCGTACATTTATTGACACCTCTTCAAGCCGCCCCCTCTAGCCTCGCTCTCCACATCAGTGCACCCACGGATGCCTACGCCCACCTCCTCACGTCGTACCCGGAAGTTTTCCGTCCAGAACTTTGCCAAACGCCCACAGTTCCTGCCAAGCACGGTATTTATCACCATATCAAGACGATGGGACCCCCAGTCTTCGCAAAATTCAGATGTCTGGCACCGGAACGATTGGCAGCCGCCAAACCGATGTTCGCTGAAATGGAGGAAATGAGCCTTTGCCAAAAGGCCTCCAGCCCATGGTCCTTCACCCTTACACATCGTTCTGAAGAAAGACGGCTCCCTCCGTCCGTGCAGGGATTACAGGAGCCTTAACATGCAAACAGAACTGGATCACTACCCCCTCCCAAACATTGCCGACGTGACCTCCTACCTTCCCAAAGCTGATGTTTTCTCTACGCTTAACCTCCTGAATGGGTATTATCAGGTGCCTATGAACCCAGAAGACATCCCCAAGACCGCCATCACCACTCCGTTTGGTACATACACCTTCAATTACTCCTGTTTTGGCCTTCGTAATGCTGGGGCCACGTTTCAACGTCTCATGGATGGCATCTTAGGGGACCTCCCTTTCTGTGTATATTATGTGGACGACATACTTGTGTTCTCCTCCTCAAAAGAGGAACACCTCCGTCACCTGCGCATCGTGCTCGACCGCCTGCAACAAAATGGCCTTGTAGTCCGGTACGACAAGTGTACCTTTGGGGTCAGCAAAGTGTCATTCTTAGGGCACCGCATCACTCCTGAAGGAGTCCATCCCCTCCCTGAGAATGTAGCAGCCGTTCAGAACTTCCCAGCGCCCTCGACCGTCAAAGCTCTGCAGGAATTCTTGGGCATGATCAACTATTATCACTGTTTTCTGCCAGCCATTGCCGCCACTCTTGTTCCCCTCTACGCCTCCCTCAAGGGCAAGCCGAAGGACCTGAAGTGGGGTCCCCTTCAAGAAGCAGCCTTCTGCAAAGCAAAGAAGGCCCTATCAACTGCTGCGGCTCTCACTTTTCCTATCCCACACGCCCCTCTCCTTCTCTCCACCGATGCCAGCTACGTCGCTATTGGTGCAGTACTCGAGCAGGTGGTCAAGGCTGGCCCCGCCCATTGGCCTTCTTCAGCAGAAAACTGTCCAAGGCAGAATTGGGTTATTCTACTTTCGATCGAGAATTGATGGCGGTGCACTTGGCTGTCCGTCACTTTCGTCATTTCTTAGAGGGTACGCCCTTCGTCATTCGCACAGACCACATGCCTCTGGTGCACGCCTTCACTCGACAGTCTGACGTCTGGTCCGCCCGTCAACGCCGACATCTCTCCGCCGTGGCTGAATACAATTGCACCCTTCAATACGTTCCTGGGAAAATGAATCCCGTTGCCGATGCCCTGTCAAGAAACACGTTGGCTGCCGTTCAACTGGGATTGGATTACAACACCCTGGCTGAAGCCCAACGACAGGAACCAGAGTATCAAGCACGTAGGACATCCTGCACGTCCCTCCGTTGGGAAGACTTTCCCCTCGAAAACTCCAACACTGCCCTCCTCTGTGACGTCAGTACTGGTAGACCGCGACCTTGGATTCCTGCTTCTATGCGACGGCAGGTGTTTGATTTCCTTCACGGCCTCTCACATCCCTTGTGCCGTTCTACTGCACAGCTGCTGAAGGCAGTTCATTTGGCACGGCATTTCTAAGGATACTAAGGATTGGGTCTGCGCCTGTACTTCTTGCCAAACTTCCAAAGTACATCGACACACGGATTCCGGAGTGGGCACCTTTCCTCAACCTCAGCGTCGTTTCGCACACATTCACGTCGACGTTGTAGGCCCCCTACCCACATCACAAGGACATCATTACCTGTTTACTGTCATCGACCGCTCCACTCATTGGCCTGAAGCCATTCCCATGGAAACTGCAACGTCCGCCTCATGTACATCTGCCTTACTCTCTGGAGGGATTTCATGATTTGGTATCCCTGAGCATATTACTTCTGACAGGGGAACCACTTTCACCTCTCAATTGTGGACATCATTAGCGAATCTCCTGGGCATCACCCTACATCAAAAAACGGCCTACAACCCCGCGGCCAATGGAATGGTTGAACGTTTTCATCGCACCCTCAAAGCAGCTCTGAGGTCCCGCTGCAAGGATTGCAACTAGTTAACTCAGCTTCCCTGGGTCCTCCTGGGACTAAGGACCACTCCTAAAGACGCCCTCGATTACTCGGCAGCTGAAATGGTGTATGGCGACCCATTGGTCCTCCCTGCCGAATTTTTTCCTTCTACAACTTCCTCCGACGATCTCCACCGCATACGTCACGTCGTGGGAAAATTTACTCCGTGCCGTCAGACTTATATGCCCCCAGCGAAGCATCACATACCAACGGACTTGCACTCTGCAACGCACGTCTTCCTGCACAACGACACTAGCAAGCCACCGCTAACGCCCCCTTACACGGGCCCTTTCCTTGTGATCTGACGCAGTCCGAAAGCATTCCTACTAAACATTTGTGGCAAAGAAGACTGGGTCTCCACTGATCGTCTAAAACCTGCTTATCTTCTACCAGATGACCCGCCTACAGTTCGCCTCTCTAAATCAGGGCACCCTATTTAACATGTACAGTATGTCATTGTTAGGGGGGGGAGCCATGTACCAACCGTGTGTCAAACGATCGTACATAAATTATTTTGTATATATTATGCTTGTATCTGTGCTCTTCCCTCGCAATAAAAAGAACCTGAATAATCATGTCTCCAGTTTTCCTCTGTAACATTGTCTGTCTTGTGAACATGAAAATGCCTGTTGCCTTGAGGTTTTGTATATAAAGGAGAGTGTTCTATAATAAAGTTACTCAGTTGATTGCTTCCTGCCTTTGAGTCGCAACCTTTCTCTCAGCCCGTCACACCGGTCTGACTGCAAAGAATGGAATCGGTAGCTTCGTGAAGTTTTGTGAAGCTTTTTGAAAAATCATCTATGATTTTAAGAAATTATCTTAAATTTTCGCATTTATATCTCAAAGAATCTAAAGTCTTCATTTATAATTTTTGTTGAATGTTTTCCGAATTTCCAAATATTTTTGTATCCAATTTTCACCATCATATCCTTTCTATTAAGGAGTAGTTCCAAAATTCAATGTAGTCCTGAAGAAGGGTCACGGAGTGATCCGAAACACATGTCGACACCAAACAATAAATGGAGAAAAGTAATTGTATCTCTGATGTTATCCTGAAAACTCTCTGCAGGACAGTCTGTCCGAAGAGAAACTATCTTTGAATTTTGTAAGCCAGAAAGACATTGTCTATTTATTATGTGTGTGTGTGTGTGTGTATATATATATATATATATATATATATATATATATATATATATATATATATATATATATATATATAAAAATGAATAAATATATATATATATATATATATATATATATATAAATATATATATATATACATGTATATATATATATACATATAAATATATACAGATAGATAGATAGATAGATAGATGGATAGATAAATAGATAGATGGATAGATAAATAGATAGATAGGTAGATAGATTTCGATATACATATATATAATATATATATTTATACATACTGTACATACACACACATATATATATACATATATATATATATATACATATATATATATATATATATATATATATATATATATATATATATATATATATATATATATATAACGATAAAACTGCATACATAGATAGATTACCTTAAACACATCGATTAAGACTAAATTCACTTTCTACGTTTCTAATTTTGAACACAGTTATTGCCGGAAGAAAAAACGAAAAACTTGCGAGACAGAAGTGATCAACGACTATGAAATAGAACTATCAAAAAAATATAAAACTTACGAATAAAGAGAATGATTTTGCTAACAAACGATTTCGAAAAATAATATTTGAATTAATATCATTGACGTCATAGAGAATTAAAAGGGTACTTCAAATAAAAGGCTTATTGAAGAATTAATTATTTCATATGTTTAAATCTATTTTGAAGTTGAATTCTATTTGCAGGGAGTCCGTTGCTATTATACCTTAAATCATCCCATTTCACTCATTTCTATAGGGGGGGGGGATGTATATTTACGCAGGTATATAAGACTTGCAATCAAGTCTATTAGTATTGACTGACTTGGAAAAATATTGATAAAATATAGATAGCTCTATCAAGCAACTTTTTAAAAATCTTATATTGGTGCATATTGACGCACTTATATAAGAATTACAACCAGGTGTCTTAATATTGATTGACTTGAAAAATTACCTTTAAAATACCAATAGCTCTATCACACAACTTGTTTTTTAAATCTTATTTTGACGCAGGTATATAAGATTTCCAACCGAGTGCATTGATATTCATTTTAAAATTATTGATAAAATACTAGCAGCTCTAACAAGCAACTTTTTTTTTACCTTATATTGACGTAGGTATTATGAGAATCGCAGCCAATTCTATTGATACTTAAAGACTTGATACATTTTTAATATAATACAAATAGCTACAAAAATAGTTTTATGACGCAGGTATGTAAGAACTACAGCCAAGTATATTGATATTGAATTTGAAAATGATTAATAAAATATAGATAGCTCTACTATCTTGTTTTTAAATCCCTTTGAAAAATGCCCCAAAATATTCAACCTTTCGTTATATATGCGGAATACTGTTATACTTCCCCATACGTTTTTCAATGTGAACATCGTTATCTATAATGTCACAATTGACAAATAAAAGTGATAGTGAAAATGCATTAGAGGTTTAAGTCAGTTACTAAAAGCATTAATGGGAATATGATATGTAGAATGATATAATATAAGAATGATATATAAAATCTACTGCTGTTAACTGATCCCTAATAAAATATAGGAATGCAACCGATAAGGTCTCTCTCTCTCTCTCTCTCTCTCTCTCTCTCTCTCTCTCTCTCTCTCTCTCAAGTTGGAAAACAATCTTCTTCTTCTAAATCGTTAACTTGAATGCGGCGGAAAACGAAGCGTCTGGATTCTGGAGGATTGGAAAAGTTGTGTGGACGAAGGAATGGAAAGAAAAGAGAACGAGAGAGAGAGAGAGAGAGAGAGAGAGAGAGAGAGAGAGAGATCTCAGTGCCTCCATTCTCATAAGAGAAGAGTTCAAAGCAATATAATAACCATCACCGACGAATCACAAGACTGTTTTTTTTTTTTTTTTTTTATTATTTTTCTTTGTCTGAAGATATAAAAGGATACAATATAGAGATAAATAAATATTGAATTAGGATTATAAGGATAAAAACGAATCATACCTTTTTGTTATTCTACAGCTTCTATATTTGTTAAATACATGAAAACTAAGGTGTTACTTCTAACATACATGAAAAATAAGTAAAAAGTACATTGCTACTGTATTCGAAGAGTAGTCTACCTATAGTCTTCCTTCAAGTAAGAGAAAGTCTGTGTCGTCTATGCCAATGTTTGTATCTTCTCGCAAAATTCTTTTTTTTACCTATTGAATTTTTCTTTCACTATAAAAATTATAGGAAATTTTCTTAATAATTCCAGTCATCGAAATAAAAAATGCTGATATAACTATCATTGGTTCATAGAAAAAATTAATCGCAAACTTAATGCAGGGTTTATGAGAGAGCAATAAATTAACGGAATACAAAATGAATTCAAGAAAAAATTTTATAGCTGTAAATTGAAAATTATTTCATACTTTTAATGAAGAGATTTTATATTTCGCTTACTATTTATGTTCTCAAAATCTGATTGCTTAATTCTGAAACTTGCAATCGATTCCTTTGATCAAATAACATATATATACATATGCACACATATATATACATATATATATGTATATGTATAAATGTGTATGTATGTGTATGAGTATGAGTGAGGGTGTGGATGCATATACATACAAGTCTGTGACTGTATATTTCTAGTATTAGTAGTAGTATTACTTGCTAGGCTACAAACATAGTTGGGAAAGCAGGATGCTAAAAGCCCAGGGGCCCCAATAGGGAAACTAGCCCAGTGAGGAAAGTAAACAGGGAAAAAGTAAATATCCTAAGAACAGTAACAACATTCAAATAAATATTTCCTATATAAATATAGAAACTTTAATAACAAAACAAGAGGAAGAGAAATA
>NC_090735.1:8867570-8897702 GCF_036898095.1 Palaemon carinicauda
ATGATGGCAAAAATTTTGAATTATATAGATTCCGCCCACTTAATACCCACACCCCAAATTAAATTATAATGGCTAAAGCCATCTTCATAAACCAATTCCCTAACTTGATATGAAATTGATTAAAACCTACTACAGTATGACGATCATAAACTTCTTGATGTTTCATACAACCTCAGCGAATTGTAATTAACATTGCATTTCCTGAAAGTCATCCGTTCCTTCCCGCTCCCATGTTGATCAGTCTCTTAAATCTTGAGTGGTTGATATGAGTGATCTCTCTCTCTCTCTCTCTCTCTCTCTCTCTCTCTCTCTCTCTCTCTCAAGTGCTGATATATGAAAATTACGAGTGCTATATGCTGTATATTACTGTAGCAATAACAATTCTCTCTCTCTCTCTCTCTCTCTCTCTCTCTCTCTCTCTCTCAAGTGCTGATATATGAAAATTACGAATGCTATATGCTGTATATTACTGTAGCAATAACAATTCTCTCTCTCTCTCTCTCTCTCTCTCTCTCTCTCTCTCTCTCTCTCTCTCTCTCATAAAACTCAACCGGGCATCTTAAGTAGATAGTATAAGATCCTTTAATGACTGATATCATCTTAAGTTTATTGATATTTGTTTTTTCGGCCTTTTAGTATACCTCAGCCAATTCGAAAAGTAAATCGAGTTGGTAATAACCTTATTTCAAACCCTCTATACCAAAAGCCGCTTATTACTTATTACTTATGAGGTGTTACTTGATATAAAGTAGTAGACTTTGATTTATGCATCACGTTACCGTCCTTAATTTATAGCCCTCTTAAGTATATGGGAATTTTTTTTTTTTGGGGGGGTAATAGTTCAATGATCAGATGATTTATTTTTTCGATATATCGATCTGTTCACAATATATATATATATATATATATATATGTATATATATATATATATATATGAGTGTGTGTGTGTTTATATATATACATACACATATATATACATATATATATGTATATATACACATATATATATATATATATATATACCGGATAGCATGCACTAATATCTAAGAAAGATTTGATGGATGTTCCGGCCAGAAGTTGAAGCAAAAAGTGGGCATAAAATGAGCTTGCAATTAAAGCAGTGAATTCTATATTATTGCCATAAATTGCATTAGAATAAATGCTTGTGAGGAAAACAATAAACCCCACTTTTAATAACCCTCAGGAAATAGACCAAGATGGCGTCACCAGAGCAACAGAATGTTTTTTTGGTAAATGTGCAGTATGGTGTAGGGATCAAAAAGAGCCTGTGTTGGAGGTAGAGAGATTTGAAGACAATAGAGTTACTAACGAGAGCATACATTCACACCAGACTATAAGACTATTCTATCTTATTTCTCTTCCTCTTTTTATTTTATTTTTTTTTTTTTGAAGTTTTCATAGTTTATATAGGAAATATTCATCTTAATATTTTATACTAATTGTTAATCGCTTTTCTTGTAGTTTCCTTTTTAGGGATTATAGCATTCTGCTTTTCCAAATAGGGTTGTAGTTTAACAAGTAATAATAATAATAAGAAGAAGAAGAAGAAGAAGAAGAAGAAGAAGAAGAAGAAGAAGAAGAAGAAGAAGAAGAAGAAGAAGAAGGAGGAGGAGGAAGAGGAGGAAGAGGAGGAAGAATGGAAGAAAAGATTTTGATATGAAAGAAGAGACTAAAGAGAGGAAAGAATGTATCGAGGATACATAGGAGCAAAGGTTAACTAATTGGGCATAATGGACATACAAGATATTAAATAACGACCTGAGTCATTAGTCATTAGAGACTGAAGGATATGACGCAAGGAGATAATCTGAGGAGGATTTTTTAAAGTGTCTGTTGATAATACCAGAGGTCTAATTAAGAACTGAAATGAAGAAAAGGCAGTGGTAATTATAAGTATTACAAAAACGATAATAAATCATGGTAGTGAGAATGATTGATTGGGTGATCGTTCAGGAATGTATTCTATATAAATGGAAGTTTAAAAATAACGGAAGCAGATAATCTATCACTATAAAGAGGAAAAAGGCAAGGTAAAATAGTACCAGAATTATAGGGATATAACATTACTCCAAAAGACACTAGAAGAGTTGGAAGACCCAAGCCTACATGGGTGATAACTATGAAACGTGAAGTGAGAGATGATGAGCACAGAAGTATTGAATTATATGCTCAAGAGAGAGATGACTGGCGAAATCTAACCAAGGCCCTTTGTGTCAATAAGCGTAGGAGGAGATGATGAATGGAGAAGTATTGTATTAAAAGCTTTAAGAGGGAGACGCCTAGCGAGATCTAACCAAGGCCTTTTGCGTCAATAAGCGTAGGAGGAGATGATGAATAGAGAAGTATTGAATTAAAATCTTTAAGATGGAGACGACTAGCGAGATCTAACAGAGGCCTTTTGCGTCAATAAGCGTAGGAGGAGATGATGAATAGAGAAGTATTGAATCAAACACTTTAAAATAGAGACGCCTAGCTAGATCTAACCAAGGCCCTTTGCGTCAATAGGCGTAGTAAGATATGATGAATGGAGAAGTATTGAATTAAAAGCTTTAAGAGGGAGACGCCTAGCGAGATCTAACCAAGGCCTTTTGCGTCAATAAGCGTAAGAGGAGATGATGAATAGAGAAGTATTGAATTAAAATCTTTAAGATGGAGACGACTAGCGAGATCTAACAGAGGCCTTTTGCGTCAATAAGCGTAGGAGGAGATGATGAATAGAGAAGTATTGAATCAAACACTTTAAAATAGAGACGCCTAGCGAGATCTAACCAAGGCCCTTTGCGTCAATAGGCGTAGTAAGATATGATGAATGGAGAAGTATTGAATTAAAAGCTTTAAGAGGGAGACGCCTAGCGAGATCTAACCGAGGCCCTTTGCGTCAATAGTCGTAGTAACATATGATGAATGAAGAAGTATTGAATTAAAAGCTTTAAGAGGGAGACTCCTAGCGAGATCTAACCGAGGCCCTTTGCGTCAATAAGCGTAGGAGATGATGACTAGAGAAGTATTGAATTAAAAGCTTTAATATGGAGACGACTAGCAAGATCTAACCGAGGCCTTTTGCGTCAATAAGCGTAGGAGGAGATGATGAATAGAGAAGTATTGAATTAAAAGCTTTAAGATAGAGACGACTAGCTAGATTTAACCGAGGCCCTTTGTGTCAATAGGCGTAGGAGGAGATGATGAATGGAGAAGTATTGAAATAAAAGCCTTAACATGGAGATGAATAGCGAGATCTAACCGAGGCCTTTTGAGTCAATAAGCGTAGGAGGAGATGATGAATGGAGAAGTATTGAATTAAAAGCTCTAAGATGGACACGACTAGCGAGATCTAACCAAGGCCTTTTGCGCCAATAAGCGTAGGAGGAGATGATGAATAGAGAAGTATTGAATTAAAAGCTTTAATATGGACACGACTAGCGAGATCTAACCAAGGCCTTTTGCGCCAATAAGCGTAGGAGGAGATGATGAATAGAGAAGTATTGAATCAAACACTTTAAAATAGAGACGCCTAGCGAGATTTAACCCAGGCCCTTTGCGTCAATAAGCATAGGAGGAGATGACGAATAGAGAGGTATTGAATTAAAAGCTTTAAAATAGAGGCGATTAGCGAGCTCTAACCAAGATCCTTTGCGTCAATAGGCGTAGTAGGATATGATGAATGGAAAAGTATTGAATTAAAAGCTTTAAGAGGGAGACGCCTAGCGAGATCTAACCGAGGCCTTTTGCGTCAATAAGCGTAGGAGGAGATGATGTATAGAGAAGTATTGAATTAAAAGCTTCAAGATAGATACGCCTAGCTAGATTTAACCGAGGCCCTTTGCGTCAATAGGCGTAGTAGGATATGATGAATGGAGAAGTATTGAATTAAAATCTTTAAGATGGAGACGACTACCGAGATCCAACCGAGGCCCTTTGCATCAATAGGCGTAGGAGGAGATGATGAATAGAAAAGTATTGAATTAAAAGCTTTAAGATGGAGATGAATAGCGAGATCTAACCGAGGCCTTTTGCGTCAATAAGCGTAGGAGGAGATGACGAATAGAGACGTATTGAATTAAAAGCTTTAAAATAGAGACACCTAGCGAGATCTAACCAAGGTCCTTTGCGTCAATAGGCGTAGTAGGATATGATGAATAGAGAAGTATTGAATTAAAAGCTTTAAAATGAAGACGACTAGCGAAATCTAACCTAGGCCCTTTGCGTCAATAAGCGTTGGAGGAAATGATGAATAGAGAAGTATTGAATTATAAGCTTTAAAATGAAGACGACTAGCGAAATCTAACCTAGGCCCTTTGCGTCAATAAGCGTAGGAGATGATGAATGGAGAAGTATTGAATTAAAAGCTTTAAGATGGAGACGACTAGCGAGATCTAACCGAGGCCTTTTGCGTCAATAAGCGTAGGAGGAGATGATGAATAGAGAAGTATTGAATTAAAAGCTTTAAGATAGATACACCTAGGTAGATTTAGCCGAGGCCCTTTGTGTCAATAGGCGTAGTAGGATATGATGAATGGAGAAGTATTGAATTAAAAGCTTTAAGATGGAGATGACTAGCGAGATCTAACCGAGGCCCTTTGCGTCAATAAGCGTAGGAGGAGATGATGAATAGAGAAGTATTGAATTAAAAGCTTTAAAATGAAGACGACTAGCGAGATATAACCGAGGGCTATTGCGTCAATAGGCGTAGAAGGAGATGATGAATGGAGAAGTATTGAATTATACACTTTAAGATGGAGACGACTAGCAAGATCTAACCGAGGCCTTTTGCGTCAATAAGCGTAGGAGGAGATGAATAATAGAGAAGTATTGAATTAAAAGCTTTAAGATAGAGACGCCTACCGAGATCTAACCGAGGCCCTTTGCGTCAATAGGCGTACAGTATTAGGATATGATGAATGAAGAAGTATTGAATTAAAAGCTTTAAGAGGGAGACCCCTACCGAGATCTAACCGAGGCCCTTTGCGTCTATAAGCGTAGGAGGAGATGATGAATAGAGAAGTATTGAATTAAAAGCTTTAAGATAGAGACGACTAGCGAGAAGCGTAGGAAGAGATGATGAATAGAGAAGTATTGAATTAAAAGCTTTAAAATGGAGACGACTAGCGAGATCTAACCGAGGCCTTTTGCGTCAATAAGCGAAGGAAGAGATGATGAATAGAGAAGTATTGAATTAAAAGCTTTAAAATGAAGACGACTAGCGAAATCTAACCTAGGCCCTTTGCGTCAATAAGCGTAGAAGGAGATGATGAATGGAGAAGTATTGAATTAAAAGCTTTAAGATGGAGACGACTAACAAGATCTAACCGAGGCCCTTTGTGTCAATAGGCGTAGGAGGAGATGATGAATAGAGAAGTATTGAATTAAAAGCTTTAAGATGGAGACGACTAGCGAGATCTAACCGAAGCCTTTTGCGTCAATAAGCGTAGGAGGAGATGATGAATAGAGAAGTATTGAATTAAAAGCTTTAAGATAGAGACACCTAGGTAGATTTAGCCGAGGCCTATGTGTCAATAGGCGTAGTAGGATATGATGAATGGAGAAGTATTGAATTAAAAGCTTTAAGATGGAGATGACTAGCGAGATCTAACCGAGGCCCTTTGCGTCAATAAGCGTAGGAGGAGATGATGAATGGAGAAGTATTGAAATAAAAGCCTTAACATGGAGATGAATAGCGAGATCTAACCGAGGCCTTTTGAGTCAATAAGCGTAGGAGGAGATGATGAATGGAGAAGTATTGAATTAAAAGCTCTAAGATGGACACGACTAGCGAGATCTAACCAAGGCCTTTTGCGCCAATAAGCGTAGGAGGAGATGATGAATAGAGAAGTATTGAATCAAACACTTTAAAATAGAGACGCCTAGCGAGATTTAACCCAGGCTCTTTGCATCAATAAGCATAGGAGGAGATGACGAATAGAGAGGTATTGAATTAAAAGCTTTAAAATAGAGGCGATTAGCGACCTCTAACCAAGATCCTTTGCGTCAATAGGCGTAGTAGGATATGATGAATGGAAAAGTATTGAATTAAAAGCTTTAAGAGGGAGACGCCTAGCGAGATCTAACCGAGGCCTTTTGCGTCAATAAGCGTAGGAGGAGATGATGTATAGAGAAGTATTGAATTAAAAGCTTCAAGATAGATACGCCTAGCTAGATTTAACCGAGGCCCTTTGCGTCAATAGGCGTAGTAAGATATGATGAATGGAGAAGTATTGAATTAAAATCTTTAAGATGGAGACGACTACCGAGATCCAACCGAGGCCCTTTGCATCAATAGGCGTAGGAGGAGATGATGAATAGAAAAGTATTGAATTAAAAGCTTTAAGATGGAGATGAATAGCGAGATCTAACCGAGGCCTTTTGCGTCAATAAGCGTAGGAGGAGATGACGAATAGAGACGTATTGAATTAAAAGCTTTAAAATAGAGACACCTAGCGAGATCTAACCAAGGTCCTTTGCGTCAATAGGCGTAGTAGGATATGATGAATAGAGAAGTATTGAATTAAAAGCTTTAAAATGAAGACGACTAGCGAAATCTAACCTAGGCCCTTTGCGTCAATAAGCGTTGGAGGAAATGATGAATAGAGAAGTATTGAATTATAAGCTTTAAAATGAAGACGACTAGCGAAATCTAACCTAGGCCCTTTGCGTCAATAAGCGTAGGAGATGATGAATGGAGAAGTATTGAATTAAAAGCTTTAAGATGGAGACGACTAGCGAGATCTAACCGAGGCCTTTTGCGTCAATAAGCGTAGGAGGAGATGATGAATAGAGAAGTATTGAATTAAAAGCTTTAAGATAGATACACCTAGGTAGATTTAGCCGAGGCCCTTTGTGTCAATAGGCGTAGTAGGATATGATGAATGGAGAAGTATTGAATTAAAAGCTTTAAGATGGAGATGACTAGCGAGATCTAACCGAGGCCCTTTGCGTCAATAAGCGTAGGAGGAGATGATGAATAGAGAAGTATTGAATTAAAAGCTTTAAAATGAAGACGACTAGCGAGATATAACCGAGGGCTATTGCGTCAATAGGCGTAGAAGGAGATGATGAATGGAGAAGTATTGAATTATACACTTTAAGATGGAGACGACTAGCAAGATCTAACCGAGGCCTTTTGCGTCAATAAGCGTAGGAGGAGATGAATAATAGAGAAGTATTGAATTAAAAGCTTTAAGATAGAGACGCCTACCGAGATCTAACCGAGGCCCTTTGCGTCAATAGGCGTACAGTATTAGGATATGATGAATGAAGAAGTATTGAATTAAAAGCTTTAAGAGGGAGACCCCTACCGAGATCTAACCGAGGCCCTTTGCGTCTATAAGCGTAGGAGGAGATGATGAATAGAGAAGTATTGAATTAAAAGCTTTAAGATAGAGACGACTAGCGAGAAGCGTAGGAAGAGATGATGAATAGAGAAGTATTGAATTAAAAGCTTTAAAATGGAGACGACTAGCGAGATCTAACCGAGGCCTTTTGCGTCAATAAGCGAAGGAAGAGATGATGAATAGAGAAGTATTGAATTAAAAGCTTTAAAATGAAGACGACTAGCGAAATCTAACCTAGGCCCTTTGCGTCAATAAGCGTAGAAGGAGATGATGAATGGAGAAGTATTGAATTAAAAGCTTTAAGATGGAGACGACTAACAAGATCTAACCGAGGCCCTTTGTGTCAATAGGCGTAGGAGGAGATGATGAATAGAGAAGTATTGAATTAAAAGCTTTAAGATGGAGACGACTAGCGAGATCTAACCGAGGCCTTTTGCGTCAATAAGCGTAGGAGGAGATGATGAATAGAGAACTATTGAATTAAAAGCTTTAAGATAGAGACACCTAGGTAGATTTAGCCGAGGCCTATGTGTCAATAGGCGTAGTAGGATATGATGAATGGAGAAGTATTGAATTAAAAGCTTTAAGATGGAGATGACTAGCGAGATCTAACCGAGGCCCTTTGCGTCAATAAGCGTAGGAGGAGATGATGAATAGAGAAGTATTGAATTAAAAGCTTCAAAATGAAGACGACTAGTGAGATATAACCGAGGGCTATTGCGTAAATAGGCGTAGGAGGAGATGATGAATGGAGAAGTATTGAATTATACGCTTTAAGATGGAGACGACTAGCGAGATCTAACCGAGGCCTTTTGCGTCAATAAGCGTAGGAGGAGATGAATAATAGAGAAGTATTGAATTAAAAGCTTTAAGATAGAGATGCTTACTGAGATCTAACCGAGGCCCTTTGCGTCAATAGGCGTATTAGGATATGATGAATGAAGAAGTATTGAATTAAAAGCTTTAAGAGGGAGACGCCTACCGAGATCTATCCGAGGCCCTTTGCGTCAATAAGCGTAGGAGGAGATGATGAATAGAGAAGTATTGAATTAAAAGCTTTAAGATAGAGACGACTAGCGAGAAGCGTAGGAGGAGATGATGAATAGAGAAGTATTGAATTAAAAGCTTTAAAATGGAGACGACTAGCGAGATCTAACAGAGGCCTTTTGCGTCAATAAGCGAAGGAGGAGATGATGAATAGAGAAGTATTGAATAAAAAGCTTTAAGATAGAGACACCTAGCGTGATCTAACCGAGGCCCTTTGCGTCAATAGGCGTAGGAGGAGATGATGAATGGAGAAGTATTGAATTAAAAGCTTCAAGATGGAGACGACTAGCGAGATCTAACCATGCCTTTTGCGTCAATAAGCGTAGGAGGAGATGATGAATAGAGAAGTATTGAATAAAAAGCTTTAAAATGAAGACGACTAGCGAAATCTAACTTAGGCCCTTTGCGTCAATAAGCGTAGGAGGAGATGATGAATAGAGAAGTATTGAATTAAAAGCTTTAAGATAGAGACGGGGAAGTCTGCGTTGGTATAGAGTTCCCCATGAAATATGAGAGAAATATTCTAAAGGTAAATTAACTCTATATGACATTCATGGATTTATAAATTACGACAAAGTTAACGAGAGTATTAGTAAAACAATAATGCGATGTTCAGGAACTAAACAATATACATTTGTTATTTACAAACAATTACAAGGTTTTGTAATACACGTGTATTTCATACATGCTCATACAATGTAATGTGATGGCTCTCTCTCTCTCTCTCTCTCTCTCTCTCTCTCTCTCTCTCTCTCTCTCTCTCTCTCGCACTGATATTAGAAAAACCTACTTAAGCTTGCCATTGCATGTTTAACATTGTTAAAGTTTTTAGGTCATTGTTATCCTCAACCGTTTGAACATGATCTTGTGACGTTGCGCTAATAACGTGATACAAGTGAAGATTATCATAACAAATTAACCTGGGAGGGTAAATATCTTTGCATGTGAATAGTTCTTACACAAGAGCATGTAAATAAAAATGCATAGAGAGAGAGAGAGAGAGAGAGAGAGAGAGAGAGAGAGAGAGAGAGAGAGAGAGAGAGAGAGAGAGATGGAATAAAAAGGTTTACTAGAATGCCGAGTCGCCGATAAAGAAAAAATAAATAAAAAAATAAATAAAAATAAAAAAAAAACAATGTTCATGTAGCCTCCCAAAAAAACAAAAGAAAAAAGACAATGTTCATGTAGCCTCAACAACAACAATAATCCCCTTACATCGACATGAAATAAACATGTTAGGTAACATTCTGAATGAAAATCTGATCGTAAATTCTGGTAAATCGCAACAAATCATTTCAGAATTATACTGTATATTGTTTCAATGTATTTACGGCTGTGATTAAATGAAATTCATTATTTGTGAAACCAATGATGTCAGAAACCAAAGGACTTTCAACCAATCAGTTCTTTACCGACAACAATTTTTATTTTAATTTTAATTTCAATTTTTATCATCTGTTTCTATATATTTTAGTTATATTCAATCAAGCCTCGCTTTGACGATTGTAAGCTTGTAAAACTTGATTGAATAGAACAGATATGATTGGAAAATCCGATTTGTTTTATTTATCTTACAGTCTTCCAGGCCGTACTGTACTTCAGGTCACCTACCTCACCTTCTGCTCTTTACAATAGTAATTTTTCTTCCACATAGATTGAAATCTCACAATATGTTAGGATTTAAAAAACACGGAATTAATCCATCTATATAACTTTGCTGGGTTATATGCAAAATTTAAACGTAGATTTTTAACCTTGAGTTTATCTGAGTTTCCCATGGAATGAAGAAAAAAGTGCCCTCACAGCGAAATTATTCGAGTGAGCTGAAGACCTGGGCAAGATCCTAAACTGGCAAACGTTTCCGTGGCATTAAATCCCATAGGGCTAATGCTACACCAACCTCCCGGATTGTCGGGTGCCATCACGGACCGGATCTAGGGCGATCCTAGGAGAAATCCGTAGTGGCACCTTAACAGATCTTGGCAGTCTTTGAAAGTCCGTGACGGTCTGGGGTAATCCTTGATAATCCTGGATAATCAGTAGTATTACCGGCTTATGTGTGACTGTAGCATAAGGGAATACAAAAAAGTGTAAACCAATAAAACAAGAATAAGAAAAACTAAAAATTGAGTACTATATAAAATACTTTTTTAGATAAAAGCTCATTAGGTAGGAAATATTCCAATAATGAGTCATTTACTGAATTTGAGTTGAACGTTTTCGTCAAAGCCATATGGTTATTCATCTATTTTCATTTTACATTAAAGCACTTTAACAAATAAGACACTAATTTATTGTGTGTTTTTTTTAATTAAACTTCCTTGTCTCCTTTTCCAAGACGTTACCGCAAAGCAAACTACTTTCAATCAAAACTGGTTAGCATTAACCATTCAAAACAAAAAGTAGATTCAGAGTTTTAATGACGTCTGTACTGCCACTTCTAAGCAACGTGTACGTGTGCTGTGAGAATGAGTGACTAGCAATATATCCACACGTGTTCTATTCATTCATGTACAACACATCTACTATTATTCCTACTACTATTATTGTTACTGTCATTATAGAAATTAGTTCAGATCCAGTTATTATTTAATTCCAATTTCTAAAATAAGCAACAACTTCCCTTCTCAATGGGGAGGTATCTCTTGAGTTGTTAATTGCCTTATAGCTGTACTAGACCAACTTCAGTCTTTCTGACAAAAATTTAGAAGCTATATTGCTTTCTAAATAGAAAGGTACATGACTGATAATGAATCGTTTAAGTTAGTTTGCATTTTGGAATGAAAATGAGAGAAATATTTACTTCTAAACAGAATGGATGTATGGGTACATCCTCGTGTCTGTATGTATATGCTGTAAGCCAGTTATGGAATCTAAAAGAGAGAGAGAGAGAGAGAGAGAGAGAGGAGAGAGAGAGAGAGAGAGAGAGAGAGAGAGACCAATATTTCCCCTCTAGAGGAGACATTAATCAGCGCATTCCTTCGGGAAGGAAAAAGATGTCACCCAGAAATAAAAACTTCAGAGGCAATTACAGTGTACGTCATTGAAATAATTAATTTCTTTACTCTACTTTTACCTCTGCCAACGAAGTGGGGAGGAGGTTATCTTTTCGTCACTATTTGTGTTTGTTTTTGGTTTGTGTATGTGTTTTCTTGTGAACAGCTTCCTGACCGCAATTTCAATCGTAGAGTAATGAAACTTGCAAGGATTAACTGTCATGTAATAAGCAGGAAATTATTAAATTTTGGAGGTCAAGGTCAAAAGGTCAAGGTCACGGTCAAGCAAAATTTCCAATTCACGTAATCAGCCATAAGTTTGGACATCTTTGTCACAGAGACTTCAAACTTGGTTCATATTTGAGTGTATGAAAATCCTTGCCGATTAATACATGTAAAGGTCAAAGGTCAAGGTCAAGGATGTGCAGAAGGTTGAGAAATAAGCTGCCGCGGTGGAGGTCTGCGCTCTACCAAGTGCCCTTCTAGTCTTTTAGTGTAGTTGTGACGATAAGTGCCTTGTGAGTTTACATAATAACATTGTAAACTTGAATGTTGGTAACTCCTTAAGACTTTAATTCTTATGTACACAGAACGGCTTATGAATATATGTTTCTATGATCGTAATTCTCTCTCTCTCTCTCTCTCTCTCTCTCTCTCTCTCTCTCTCTCTGAAGAGACTAAACCACCATCTAGATAAGAGACTTAACTATCACATTATTTCCATCTCATTACTACTCAATTATATTTTTACTAGTGTACCCGACCCATCAAAATGACGTCTAAATATTTAGATAGAGACGCACGCACACGCGCACGCAGACACACAGATTTAACCCTTCACACCCGCTGATCCTGCAATTTGTGGGAGAGTGTGGTTTCCGAGTGTATCTCTCGGGATATCCACCTCTCTCTAGGATATATATATATATATATATATATGTATATGTGTGTATATATAAGTATGTATATATTTGTGTATATATACATATATACACAAATATATATATATATATATATATATATACTGTACTATTGTTACTCTGCTTAAAATATTTTATTTTCCTTTTTTCCTTTCGTTTCCTCGCTGGGCTATTTTCCCTGTTGGACCCTCTGGGCTTGAAGAATCCTGCTTTTCCAATGATGATGATAATAATAATAATAATAATAATAATAATAATAATAATAATAATAATAATAATAATATCTATCCAAACACTTGCTCTCAGCCCCATGCACATGAAAATATAAGTGCAAATAAGCACCCACGAATGAAATCAATTTGTGATCTAGCAGTAATTTTAGTCTTCTGGAATCGTTTAAATCGTGATGGATGCTGTCTGAGCAATAATCTGGCAGTAATTTTTGATAATTATCATTTACCTTACAAATAACTGTAAAAATAAAAGTGTGCGGAATTCTCAAAATGGAAATGTAAGAACTTGCTGAACGAGTTAGAAGAGCCCTTCTCGTAAGATTGCGTTTCTTGCGCTATGGACGCAAACAGCTTCCCGCAATATATCCTTCTTAATCCCTCGTCAAGGGATGGGACGAGGGGTAAATATGGGCGAGACTCTAAAAGGATTTCGCTGCATCTGGTCATTTTGGTTGGGGTATAAATACATCAAGATTGAAGATGATTATACAGTATTTTAGGTATTTTGGCCCACACTCACACGTGCTCAAACAAATACTGTTTTCTCTCTCTCTCTCTCTCTCTCTCTCTCTCTCTCTCTCTCTATATATATATATATATATACATACATACATACATACACATATACATATATATATATATATATATATAATACTGTATATATATATATACAGTATATATATAATACTGTATACAGTATATATATATATATATATATATATGTTTATATATATATATATATATATATATGTATATATATATATATATATATCATCACCCCCGGTGTCAGGATGCCAGAGAATTCTAAATCAATCAATCAATTACCATCATCACGATCATTATCAGCCGTTTCTAGTTCACTGCAAAACAAAGGCCCCAGACATATCCTTCCAATCGCGTCTGTTTTGAGGTTTTTCTATGCCATCTTGTACCAGTTAATTTCCTTAGCTCGTCAATCCATCATCTTCTCTTCCTACCCCCCGCTTCGTTTGCAATCTCTAGGGACCTATTCTGTTATCCATATATGTATATGTGAGTGTTATTGAGGAAGATGTGAAAATAAGAATTACAACATTAAGCAACAACATCAAATGCAGCTGTTTCTATACTCATTTTTTTAAATGAGGCGCATTTGCTTTGACTCGCAGCGGTGCCCTTTTATCTCAAAGTTTCCTGCTATCTGATTGGTTAGAATTATCTTGTCCAACCAATCAGCGGTCAGGAAACTTTTCCCAGCTAAGAGGGCACCCCTGCGAGTCGGTACAAATCTACCTCACTAAAAAAAAATGACTATAGTCCACTGCAGTGCAAAGGCCTCAGACATGTCCTAAATCATTTCTTGAGTTTGGCCAATTTCTATCTCTACAATTTACAGTATAACAGTTCTATTGAGGAGGATGTGAGTAGAAGAATGTGAACACTAGCATCATCAAATGCAGCTAATTCTAGTCCACTGCAGTACAAAAGCCTCAGACATGTTATTTGTCATATTTTTATCATTACGATGGCCAATTCTGAATTGGTAATGGTGGGAGACTTTTGTCTGATCGCTCACAGCAAACCATCCTAGTATGAGTGGCCCTAACTAGTAAAGCTTTGCTGATCATGGTGATGCACAAACCCTTTCACCACGTTAAGTTTATTCTCACTTAGCTGTGGTTATATACATGGTGTATATATTTATATATATATATATATATATATATATAAATATATATATTTATATATATGCATATATATATAAATATATATACACACATGTATATATATATATATATATAATTTATATATATATATATATATATATGTACACACACACACACACACACATATATATATATAATATATATATAATGGGCAATAACTCTGATTTTTAACAAGAAACCTCGTCACTGCCATAAAAATATAGGTCACTGAAAGATACTTTTGACTACAATATGATTGTTATAGGTGTTGTTTGAATAATCAATTATTTCTGACAAAAGAAAGCGTCAGGAAAAGTGATTTTAAACTGATATCAAAGTTATTTTCCAATGAATAAAATGGTCTAAGTTATACAAAACTCAATATGCAATGAAAACGCAGATGATTTTAAAACGGAATTATGTTATTTTCTTTATTATTACTAGCTAAGCTAAAACAATAGTTGGGAGAGCTCAACCGGAAAAATAGTCCAGCGAGGAAAGGAAACAAGGAAATAAATAATCTACAAGGGAAATAATGGACGACAAAAATGAAATATTTTAAGAACAGTAACATTCAAATAAGTCTTTTATATATAAGTTATAAAAAGGAAGAGAAATAAGCGTAGTGTGCCAGTTGTACTCTCAAGCAAGAGAATTCTACCCCCAAACACAGTGGAAGACCATGGCACAAGAAACAAGCTATCACGGCAGCCATAACTAATAAGTATCAATTGCCTCACCAAAAAAAAATAAAAAAAAAATAAATAAATAAAAAGAATAAAAGAATTCAAACGAAATACAGCCATTTTTCATCAAAGAAAATACTGTGTATAAATCAAATGTTTTTAAACTTCCAAGCCAAAATTTGCATGAATAATATTGGCCAACCCTTTATGAAAACACACAGGATGCAATAATTTGCATTTTAATTACCTCGGTAGGATTATCATTAAGTGTAATCAAAATATTTATTACCTTGTTCGAGAAAGATACTATCTTGAAATGATATATTTTAAATGAGGTCGCTCAGATAGATTTTATGCTTCCCTTGGGTTAGTAATTAGAGATAAAGAAGTTGATGATCAGTATTCCCGCAAATATTAGATTCATACACAAAATACGCACGAAACCCCAATATACTCATGCATGTGTATATATATATTCACATACATACACACACAAACAAACAAAAATTGCACAAACTCACACACAAACAAACATACGCACACAATATATATATATATTATATATATATATACATATATACATATATATATATACATATATATATATATATATATAATATAAATATATATATATATATATATATACATATATATATATATAGAGAGAGAGAGAGAGAGAGAGAGAGAGAGAGAGAGAGAGATTTAGGATGTGTTAAAAGGTCAAATTATTGTAATTTACTAAATCCATAATAAAAATTCATCCCCCCCCCCATCAATATTATTATTGGCCGTAATAGAAGCAATTGTATCAGTTTAACTGGGAAGTGCTGACCCGGAAGTAATTACGTACCCTTCATGAAGCTTAGGTCAGATATCTCTATTGCGGACAACGATTGTTTAATCCCCACAGTTTATTTGTTTATGAAAACAAATATCGGTCGAACTTCAGAAGTTCAAACTTGCAGAAAATTATCTTATGTTAAACAGGTTAATATAAGTCTCTTTTTATAGTTCAGTTCAATCATTAGTTTGCTTCTAGTCTTGAGAGTAGGCCTACACTCAGACACACTATCTATCTTTCCTTATTTCCTTTCCTCCCTTGGGTTTATAGCATCCTGCTTTTCCAACTAGGTCTGTAGCTTAGCTTTTAATATTAATAATAATAATAATAATAAATAATAATAATAATAATAATAATAATAATAATAATAGCAATGATATTATTATTATTATTATTATTATTAGTAGTAGTAGTAGTAGTAGTAGTAGTAGTAGTAGTAGTATAAAAAGCTTTATTTATCTATGAGGGTGAAAATAAAGATAGATACTCACAATTACATTGTTTTGATTCGGACTAATTAAAAAAAAAAACATAACCAACGAAGATTCGTTATTTAATCCGGCCAGGTCCTCTTTTCATCTGAAGAAATATGTTGAAACTGTATACATCTATCCATTTTACTTATAATATCCTTCATATAAAATCAATTGATTAAAAAATGGGAAAAAAACTCTCGTATAAAACTAATGTAATTCTTAACTGACGTTTATTTCTTTACCTCCCCCTTTCTTAAAAAATCATATTGATAAAAGCGTTGAAAATCTCCGGTAAAATTCTTAATGGGATGAGAGGCTAAGACATCTTCCTTCCCGAGACCTTTTCATTTTTGTTGACTCGATCAGACCTTTTAATGGGCCGTCAGTCAGCAGCCATTGGAGTTCCGGGTCATATGACGCAAAAAAATAGTATTACCGAAGTTCAGGAGATTAGACGGAAATTTCTGGATGATTTCCTATCCTTAATCGGGATTGTTATTTTGTTACACAAAGTATCTGTTTTGATAGGCAATATCTTTATAATATTTTCCTGATATTTTATTTGATTTTCTAGTGAAATTATTTTCGATTTACTTATTTTGACATCCAATGACACTTGAAATTTCAATATCTATTATTATTATTATTACCATTATTATTATTATTATCATTATTATTATTATTATTATTATTATTATTATTATTATTATCATTATAACTAGCTAAGCAACAATACTAGTTGGAAAAGCAGGATGCTATAAGACCAAGGACTCCAACATTGAAAAATATAATATATATATATATATATATATACATACATACATATTTATATATATATATATATATATATATCTATATATATATATATATATATGTATACATATATATTAACCCTTCCTCTTTAGAAATAAGAAAAATGAAAATATATTACCTATAAAAACCATTCTTCAAATGATATAGAGAAATAAAAACATATCTACAAATCCTCAACCAAAAAGCCTCGTTGTAGGGACACACACAAACACGCACACACAAAGATTACTCCGACTTTATTTGCGGACGAGGATTCTTAGACAGTAAGTCATAGCACCCCCCCCCCCCACCCCCCACCCCCCCCCCACACACACACACAACGGTAGAGATACGGAACGTTTTTGTAACTGAATTTAAATCCCATTTAATCGCGATAAAAGTTATTCCTGTACCAAATGTGTATTTGTGTACCTTTCCAGACATTTTCTCTTTTTTTTGGGGGGGGTGGGTGGGGAGGAGGAAATGGGGATATTTAGAATTGGGGCCAGCAAAATCAAGTTAATCTGGATCATATCTTTATTAAAGCAGCGGCAGATGAAAGAGTGGAATAAATGCCATAAGCCTTTATACTTTTTACGGGTAATAACACGGTTTGCTTTTTTTCCAAGACCAGATTCTCTCTCTCTCTCTCTCTCTCTCTCTCTCTCTCCTCTCTCTCTCTCATTATCTGGGTCATATCTTTATTACAGCAGTGGCAGATGAAAGAGTGGGAAAATAATACCATAAGCCTTTGTACTTTTTAAGGTAATAATACGGTTTGCTTTTCTTACCAAGACCAGACTCTCTCTCTCTCTCTCTCAAGTTGATATGAATAACCAAGGAGAAGTACATCAAACAAACAGAAGGGAATCTCCATCTATGTGTGAGAAAATAATTATCATCTAAATAAAGATTATGGAGAAAATAATAACTTTAATTTCTATATTTGTCAAACATTTAATCGTTAACGAAAAAAAGAGAATATCTAAAATGGCCTGACGATTAGAAAAGGGTTAAGATTATGTATAAGAGTCCTTAAAACATATATGTAATCATCTCTGCAAATCTTTAAAAAAAAAAAAAAAAAAAAAAAGCCTATATCCCCCAAATTCATCGCTGGCTAGTATGCAATCTTTTCAATAGGACTTCTGATTTACGATATTTAAAGGCCGCTCATGAATAGCAGAGGCAAAGGGACAGTGACATTGCCCTATCAAGCAAGGACAATGCCATAGAGACTGACCATATATAGATAAGCGCCCAAGGCCCCCTTCACCCAAGCTAGGACCAAGGAGGCCAGACAATGGCTGCTGATGACTCAGTAGGTAAACCTATAGGCTCCCCCAAATCCCCCATACTTAGCTCACAATGATGGTGAGGTTACAACGACCACAGGAAACTTCCGAGTTTGAAAGAGACTCGAACCTCAGTCTGGTGATCACCAGTCAGGGACATTACCACATAGGCCACCACAACCATATGAACCAGCACTGGGGCAGGGGAGCCCATTCACCGGAGAGAAATAATATATGAAGTACATTTTCCTTGACTAAAATTCAAACCTATAGTTTTTCAGAGGTCGATACAAAAAAAAAAAAAAAAAAAAAAAAGAAAAGACACCGCCTTTAACCACTCGGGTATAAACAAATAGTAAATTAATGCTACTCTATGCCACATTATGGCCCATCCGCTAGGGCTTAGGAGGCCATTCAAGTGTGATTGTTAACTGTGAGAAACCCTGCTGCATAATGAAGTAAATGTTAGAAATGGACAGCAAGATTGAAAAAAAAGGAACTAAAAAACGAAATTACATATTAATGTCGAAAATTGAATGCAGCTAGTGTCCGGAGGATCGCTTCATCTATAACAAAAAAAAAAAAAAAAAAAAACAAGAACTAATTGCCACAAAAAAATGAAAATAATAATAATAAATAATCATATATTTTAAAAGACTTAGTAACTTTAGACACGTAATCCCTGTACTAATGGCATTAACCTCCCTACGGTGTTTAAATAGATTTTTTTTTTTATTATTTCTGACATTTCTTTTCTCTTCTAGTTGTGTACTTTGTATAGCACAACTGATATACATTTAAGCTATGATGAATTATATATATTTTCGAAAAATTTTATTTTTGTTTATATATAAGTAGCTTATGAACGTTTTTAGAATACTAGCTAACTTATACTAAAAGGTTGAACAATTATTCAGTTATTTACACTTAGAGAGAGAGAAAAAAAAAGAGAGAGAGAGAGAGAGAGAGAGAGAAGAGCAGAAGAGAGAGAGAGAGAGACTCCATTCAGATGAACACTTGATACTGGTCAGTTAAAATACAAAGTTGTATTCGTTTATTTAGTACAGGAATGGAAACTACCTATTAGAAAACTACTTAAATATCTTGATAATATTCACAAAAGAACATTTTCTCTGTCTTTCACCATATATACATATACATATATATATATATTATAATATATAGGTAAATAGATATATAGACAGATAGATAGATATATAGATTTATATATATATAGATATATATATAGATAAATATATTATAGATATATATAATATATATATATATATATAGTATATATAGATATATATATATATAGAAATATATATATGGATATATATATATATGTATATATATAGTATATATATAGGTAAATAGATATATAGATAGATAGATAGATATATAGATATATATATATATATATATATATAGATATAGATATATATATAGATAGATATAAATAGATAGATATATACTGTATATATACATATATATAGATATATAGAAAATATTTATATATATATATATATATATATATTTATATATGGATATATACTGTATATATATATATATAAAGAGAGAGAGAGAGAGAGAGAGAGAGAGAGAGGATTTGCCGGGAGCTCCAACAGCGAAAATAGCCCAGTGAGGAAAGGAAACAAGGAAATCGAATTTTAAGAGAGTAACAACATGTGTGTGTAGCTAAGGGGAAAACGAACTGTAACCAGAGAGAAGGTTCCAATGAAGTACTGTCTCGGCAGTCAAAAGGACCCCATAACTCTCTAGCGGTAATATTTATATATATATATATATATATATATATATATAATCACAATGAAACAATATCGAAGTTAACCAAGGTAAAATATTAAAAGAGAATAGTAGCAATGGCAGACGACTGAATTCCATATGATTGAGAAATTAGTTCTGACAGGGAAAGCCTAAATCCATTTTTAGAAGTGAATGCATCATGACGCCAACAAATAAAAACAGTAATAACGAGTGTTAAGTATATGTTTTTTTTCTAATGCAGAAAAAAAAGATTACCGTATATGTATTTAGTTGGTTTGTATTTGGCTGTTTATTACCGGGAATACACGAAAAGGTGTTCATAGTCTCTTAGCAAATTCCTGCCGAAATGTGAACTCGTGATTGACGATAATTAATTAGTTATCTTTTCATTTCAGCCTTCTAGCAAACAAAGGGCGGCAGGACAGGTAATTAAATGGTCTTTTGAAGCACGGTCCCTTGATTACGAGACAGTTATGACGCCAGATAGCATTTAATATATCAATCTGAATTCGGCAACTCATTCCCAAAGTCTTTGGTCGCAATGAAAGTAAGGCTGTGCCACTAATTAAAACGTGCACGACCGGAGCGTGGTACACAATCAGATCCCACAGGTAGGGCATCCCCCTGTGGCGCTCATGTTACAGACACGCTAGTTCTAATTTGTGTGACATCGCCATTTTCAGCAGCAATACTCTCATCCCCTCTGGTCTCCAGCTCTTGATGAGGAGAGGTTTGGCACCTATCATATTATTATTATTATTATTATTATTATTATTATTATTATTATTATTATTATTATTATTATTACTTGCTAAGCTACAACCCCAGTTGGCAAAGCAAGATACTATAAGCCCAAGGGATCCAACAGGGAAAATAGCCCAGTGAGGAAAGGAAACAAGGAAATATAAATTATTTTAAGAACAGTAACATTAAAATAAATATTTCATACGTAAACGAAAGCAACAGATTAAGGGTAGATCAATATTTCAAACAAGGAAAAATGTTGAACAGACTGAATAAGTCTATTTATTGTTTATATAAGAAGTATCTGTTTTGATGTCATTGTTTCTAAAATATTTTATTTTAATTGTTCATTGATTTCTCATATCGTTTATTTATTTCCTTATTTCCTTCACTCACTGGGCTATTTTTCCCTGTTGGAGCCCATCGTGCTTTTTCAACTAGGGTTGTAGCTTACCTAGTAATAATAATAATAATAAAAATAATGATAATAATATAATAATAATGATAATAATAACAATTATAATGATAATAATTATAACAATAATTTTAATAATAATAATTACAATAACAATATTAATAATAATAATAATAATAATAATAATAATAATAATAATAATAATAATAATAAAATTAGATCAAATATATAACTTAGAGAGACAAAAAATAGATATCAATTGACATGGATTTTCATACACTCAAATATGGACAAGTTTGAAGTCTCTGTGACAACGATGTCCAAACTTATGGCTGATTACGAAAATTGAACATTTTGCTTGTCAGTGACCTTGACCTTTCAGCTTGACCCGCCACAATTTAATAATTTCCAACTTTTTAAATAACAGTTAAAAGTTTCATTACTCTACCTATAAAATTGTGGTCAGGAAGCTGTTCACAAACAAACACACACAAAAATTACAAACACACAAGCAGGGGTGAAAACATAGCCTCCTTCCTACTTCGTTGGCGGAGGTAATAAGTACACATGACGGAGGATTTCCTTGAAGGTTCCTTGAAGAAAAACAAGTTAAGAAAACCGAATCCTGAGCAAACGCGTGGATAGGACAAAAGGAATTAAGAAAGGTGAGAAATACCGTAAATGAAAAAAATGAGTAATCCATCCTGAGGAACATTAGATATACTTCGAAATGCGACTATCGCTATTATATGTGTGTGTGTATATATATATATTATATATATATATATATAAATATATATATATATATATATATATATATAACACTATCGCGCAATGTGCCAGAGACCAGCCACCCGTTAAAATACTACCACTAGAGAGTTATGGGATCCTTTGACTGGCCAGACAGTACTACATTGGATCCTTCTCTATGGTTACGGTTCACTCTCCCATTGCCTACACATACACCAAATAGTCTGGCCTATTTTTTACAGATTCTCCTCTTCATACATCTGACAACACTGAGATCACCAAACGATTCTTCTTCACCCAAGGGGTTAACTATTGCACTGTAATTGTTCAGTGGCTACTTTCCACTTGGTAGAAGAGACTCTTTAGCTATGGTAAGCAGCTATTCTAGGAGAAGGGCACTCCAAAATCAAACAATTGTTCTCTAGTCTTGGATAGTGCCATAACCTCTGTACCATGGTCTTCCACTATCTTGGGTTAGAGTTTTCTTGCTTGAGGGTACACTCGGGCACACTATTCTATCTAAAATCTCTGGTAAAGTTTTTATTGTTTATGTAGGAAACATTTATTTTAATGTTACCACTCTTAGAACATTTGATTTTAAATTGTTTCTTATCCTCACTGGGCTATTTTCCCTGTTGGGGGCCCCTGGGCTTATAGCATCCTGCTTTTTCAACTAGGGTTGTAGCTTAGCAAATAATAATAATAATAATAATAATAATAATAATAATATTTAAATATAAATATGAATTTATAAAATAGATAAATTTGAATATATAGAATATTATATATATATATATATATATATATATATATACAAATATATATATATATATATATATATATAAATATATATATAAATATATATATATATATATATATACACACACACACACACAGGAAAGGTACCACTGAGCCACACTGCCAACAAAACCATAATCGTTCCATTTTACGGACCTTGATGTCAAGAACATCTCAAAGAGATATGAAGACTAACGACAAAAGATTTTCTGAAATGTTCCAAAGAAAAGACATAAGACAAGAAAGAAGGCCACATTAACGGTCTGAAAGAAGTTTTTAGTTCAAGAGCATGATATCATGTGAGTTTAATCCTTTTTTTTATTACTGTTAGGAGTTACTACATGTTACAATTTTCAGAGGTCACCGTTCTTTGGGATGTATTAAACTATAGTCAAATTTTTTTTAATGAGGCGCATTTGCACTGACTCGCAAGAGTACCCTTTTAGCTTGGAATAGTTTCCTAATCGCTCATTGGTTGGACAAAATAATTCTAACCAATCAGTGATTAGGCAACTTTTCCAAGCTATAAGGGCACTCTTGCGAGTCAGCGCAAATGCACCTCATTAAAAAAAATTGACTATAGTTTTACAAGATGGAGGCTAATCGTGTGAATTGGAAATAATGAGATGAATGCTGAAACACAGGTACTACTTCTAACACATATTTAGTATTAATCCATAAATACTAGAGAAAGATATACTAAATATAATGGTAGACAGACCACTAAACTTTCGGAATATAAAAATATAAAGGGCATTACTTCATTTCTATTATGTTTAAATAGGTTCCCTTTGCTTTGATTGATGTTCATATCAATTTACTACCCCTTTGCTTTGATTGATGTTCATATCAATTTACTACTTCAAAAACTCGCAAATAAAAATGCTCAGTGTCTAAAACCATATTTGAAATTATGATATATCATATTTCTTGTAACTTATTCTTTTCTTTGTTTCATTTGAACATTGCATGAAATAGTTTACGCACAGAATGTCGAGATTAAATAAGAACGTTAATATCATCTACAGGCTGATGTTTTTTTTTTTTTCCTTCTTCTTTTTTTCTTGTTTTTTTTTTTTACAGTAAAGATGATCCGAGTTAATCCATTCATTTAATTCCCTCGAGATTCATTCAGTCAAAGTCTTACTTAAAAACCTCTCTGCAATTACAGACCGACAATATCATTCGTATACATGTTTTGCTTTCCCCTCATTACAACCAGTCTCTCCTACCTGACGATTTTAATGACGTAGACTTGTTAACTAAATGTCCAAGGACAGCGGAATATTGCTTTTTAAACGGATCTTCATTAGCCATTGTTATCCGTTCCAATCCTCTTCGGATGAATGTCTCGTAAACCGGGATCAGATACATCACCCCCTCCCCCCACCTCCGACTCGCAAAATATCCCAAGGTTGATAGAGAATACTGATTATTATTATTATTATTATTATTATTATTATTATTATTATTATTATTATTAGCCAAGCTACAACCCTAGTTGCAAAAGCAAGATGCTATAAGACCAAGGATTCCAATGGGGGAAAAATAGCCCAGTGAGGAAAGGAAATAAGGAAATAAATAAATGATGAGAACAAATTAACAATAAATCGTTCTAAAAACAGTTACAACGTCAAAATAAATGTGTCATATATAAACTATTAACAACGTCAAAAACAGATTAAGCTTGATACGAAATAAAACGAAGAGAAAAACGATTGGTTTATCATCATCATCTCCTTTTACACTTATTGATGCAAAGGGCCTCGGTTAGACCTCGGCAGTCGTCTTTATATAGAGCTTTTAAATCAATACTTCGCCATTCATCATATCCTACTTCCCGCTTCACACTCCTCAGCCATGTAGGCCTGGGTCTTCCAACTCTTCTATTGTCTTGTGGAGCCCAGTTTAAAGTTTGGTGAACAAATCTCTCTAGGGGAGTGCGAAGAGCATGACCCAACCATCTCCATCTACCCCTCACCATGATCTCATCCACATATGGCACTCGAATAACCTCTATTAGAGTTTCATTTCTAATCCTCTCCTGCCATTCAACTCCTAATATTCCTCTGAGAGCTTCGTTCTCAATGAGGACTTTCTTCTATATAGCTGATATCAATTTCCTTCGTGGTGTCTATACATTTATTAGAAATTGCATATAAGAAAGAGATTTTTCTCTCTTGCCAAGTATTTTGAATAGCATCTTCCTTGATAGTCACAAGGAAGCCCTGAGATGTCAAACTGTACTGTCAAAATTTACTGAATATATAGCCGGTCTCCCACATTATACCGTAAAGCCATATTAGGTATGGTGGGGTGAGGAAGTTGATGAGTGGCTACTTTTATTGAAAGCTCATTTCAAAAATCTTTTCTTGAAAAATCTTACATTGCCTCTCACCTTAATTGAAGTATGCAAATATACTGTATGCATATATATGTGTGTGTATATATATATATATATATATATATACATATATAAATTTTCATTGACGGCGATAAGCTTAAGTGGCGTCAATATGTTTCCTATAGGAATCCTCCTATCTATTCAGCTTCTTAAAGTCTTCAGACGTAAGCTTTAGGTTTAGTAGGTCTGGAAACTTGAAGAAGCTAAGGAAATATGAGGATTCCTGTATGAAACACATTGACTCCACTATGACCATCGACTTCAATGAAAATTGAATTACAGAGAACCTGTCCTACAGAAGTATTGTATATATATATATATATATATACATATATATATATAAATATATATATATATATATATATATATTCGAACCCCGGCCTATTCGGCCGGAAACTATGCCTGCAAGGAATACCAACTAAGCCATCAAGAGAGATATAAGTTTTATGACAACTCCCCGTACATATTCATGTCAAATTCAGGAATGTATGTATGTATATATATATATATATATATAAATATATATATATATATATATATATATATATTTATACATATACACATATATATACAGTATATATATATATATATATATATATGTATATGTATATATTTATATTTTATACATATATATACACATATATATACAGTATATATATATATATAAATATATATATATATATATATATATACATACATACATACTGCATGTATATCTTGTGAGAGTGAATTTAAGTAAAAATAAAGAGAGAGTACTTGAGGTTCCTCTCAAAGAGGAATAAAACTTTTTGAAATACCTTTCAAGTACTTCAGAATTAATCTTGACATTTTCCATTTCAATGAGTCTTAATTAAAGCTTCCATTTCTAAAAAAAAAAAAAATTGTTAATTAATTTCAGTTTCCAAACATTTGTGTATTCTTAATTTTCTCTGCAAGAGTCATAAATTATACTGAGAGAGAGAGAGAGAGAGAGAGAGAGAGAGAGAGAGAGAGAGAGTTGATATCAAATAAGATTATTTGGAAATAAATTTGCTATCCAGAACAATAAGTATATCTTATGGGGAGAGAGAGAGAGAGAGAGAGAGAGAGAGATGATACAAATAAGATTATTTGGAAGCAAATTTGCTATCCAAAACAAAAACTGTATCTGCGGAGAGAGAGAGAGAGAGAGAGAGAGAGAGAGAGAGAGAGTTGATATCAAATAAGTTTATTTGGAAACAAATTTGCTATCCAGAACAAAAAGTGTATCTGTGGAGAGAGAGAGAGAGAGAGAGAGAGAGAGAGAGAGAGAGTGTTGATGTCAAATAAGATTTGGAAAAAAAATATGCTATCCAGAACAAAAAGTTTAACTCTGGAGAGAGAGAGAGAGAGAGAGAGAGAGAGAGAGAGAGAGAGAGATAATAATCTTTCCAATTTCCCAGTACACAGAATATTGGAGGAAAGACGAATATGTTCGCGATGAGAAGAAATGTATCAACACTGATAAACAGGTTGCTGGGGCAATAATTTGGTAGTAACGACGACCAGCAAATGTCGTATACAAACATTCAAATCAGATGACCAATGATTAATGAATAGTAATTCAATCAGAAATGGAAATCAAATGATATGACTGAGGCGGTGTGGGAAAATTCATTTTCTAAAATATCAAAGGTTTATATTCAACTCGTGAATGACAGAGGCAAGGGACAGTGACATTGCCCTAGAAAATGATTTAGCGCCCAAGGTCCCTCTCCACCCAAGCTAGGACCAAGGAGGGCCAGGCAATGGCTGCTGATGACTCAGCAGATAGATCTATAGGGTCCCCCAAACTCCTCATCCTTAGCTTACAAGGATGGCCAGGTTGCAAAGACCAAAGGAACTAACGAGTTTGAGCAGGACTCGAACCCCAGTCTGGCGATCACCAGGCAAGGACGTTACCAATAGGCCACCACAACATTTAAGTACATAATTTGGAGTAAAAACAGAGAATTAATATCTATATTTAGTAATATATAAATAATTTTTAGATATTAACGTCAAATAACTTGGATTACACAACAGGCGAAATCAAACAATTTTCACACATTATTTCAATTTCACACACAGAAAGTTCACAGTGAACTGTTCAAACTATCGGTATCGTACATCTAGACTACGAGACTTTCAGAGCTAATTCAGAAGATGATACGGTTATTCCCTTTCCCAGCTAGAATTACGCATCCCACACAATGAATTTGCTCGGAATAGTTAAGACTATAATCAATAGCCTCTAGAGATTGCAGCTTCCTCTTCGAGTATTGTACAAACTAGGGCAGTATATATCTCACAAAAGGAATTATAAGCCCTACAGTCTGGCACACTATTCTATGTTATTTCTCTTCCTCTTGTTTTTTTTTCAAGTCTTTTAGTTTATATATGAAATATCCATTATAATGTTGTTACTCTTCCTAAAATACTTTATATTAATTGCTAATTACTTGTCTTGTAGTTTCCTTATTTCCTTTCCTCACTGGGATATTTTCCTTGTTGGAGCCCCTGAGCTTATAACAGTCTGCTTTTTCAAAGAGAGTTGTAGCTCAGCAAGTAATAATAATGATAATAATAATAATAATAATAATAATAATAATAATAATAATAATAATATCTTATGAAGGAAGTACCCTATCATTTTCTCTTTAAAATCAACTGGCTGCTAATATCAGCATTTACATTGGGTGAAAATAAAGAATCTCCCACATAAAAAAAAAGACATTGATCACACACTAACTAAAAATTCCTTTGAATAAAATTTACTTGTTTAAGGTTCTTTTGTATATCAAGTAATATAAATAACTGGAAGTGCCTACTTTTATATATAAGTAAAATGTTGAAACAAATCACCAACGCTTCTTTTTTTTTTTAGTACGAGTTTTTTTTTTTTTTAGTATGAGTGTCGCGAAAAAAAAATTTCATTATAGTTTTGCATCGTATTTCATTGGTTAGTCCGCAGTGACCTATAGTGCATGATCCAGAAATTAAGTAAGAAGTAAAGTGTATATTTCATAAAACTACACAAAAAAAATATGACTTTGATACTAAGTTTCACAACCTACTCGCTTACGAAAAAAAAAAAATTATCTTTTTCCCTTGTAGAATATTATGTCTTGGAGCTTCTTCAACGTACTGGTGTACCTATTAAGCGTTTATATTTTTTCTTATTTTATTACATCATACTTTTAAAGGTTTAAAGGGCCCTCATGAATGGCAGAGGTAAAGGGAGAGTGGCATTGCCCTATCAAGAAGGGCAATGCCCTAGAGACTGACCATATGAACATATGGTCAGCTCCCAAGGCCCTATCCACCCAAGTTATGACCAAGGAGGGCCAGTCAATGGCTGCTGATGACTCATCAGATAGACCTATAACCTCCCAAAACTCACCATCCTTAGCTCACAAGGATGTTGACGTTGCAGTGACCAAAGGAACTAATGAGTTTGAGCGGGACTCGAACCCCAGTCTGGCAATCACCAGTCAGGGACGTTACCACATAGGCCACCACAAGCATTGATTTCCACACAAAATCTGTCAAGAATCACCATAAAAAAAAAAAAAATTATTTTCTACCCATTCTTACCGAACCAAAGATCTCTGACCGAAGACAGATTGACCGAACCAAGAATAGTCTTGGTTACTTTTTTAGTGTATTTGGGAATACAAATATATTTGAGAAGTTGTCTTTCCCGTTTTCTCGATAAGGAATAGCGAGAAATATCTTCTAAAGTTTCTTGGAAATGTGGTCCCAAGACATTGTCATACTGCAAATTCTTATTGTCTTTTTATAGTTTATATATGAAATGTCTGTTTTAATGTTGTTAATGTTTTTTTTTTAAATATTCTACTTTAATGGTTTATTACTTCTAATAGTTTATTTATTTCCTTATTTCATTTCCTCACTAGGCTATTTTTCCCTGTTGGAGCCCTTGGGTTTATAGCATCTTGCTTTTTCCAACTAGGGTTGTAGCTTAGCTAATAATAATAATAATAATAATAATAATAATAATAATAATAATACATTGTTCAAATAATATCAAAGCAGCAAGAAAATAGATTGGATCTCCGGTCTTTATCTATGTAACCCGATTTGTACAACTGATATATTTACAAAGGAAACCAAATAAAGATGAAATTGTTTATATGACACAAATGTACTCCTTCATCTAACTTCCCCTTGTTTTATGGCAAACTTCATTTCCTCTCCAAATGTTGAATCCTTGGCCCAAGTACTCTCCATTTCTCCGTTGTATTTGAGTCACAGATTCTTTGGACGTCTTTTAGTCATTCTATATTCATACTTTATCTATACTATATTCATACTTTATTCATACTATATTCATACTATAGAAATATGAAATCTTCAAATTGTACTGTAGGACGACGTTTTCCCTCTTTATTGTCAAGCTTTCGAATAATGCTCCTAATAATGTTTTCATTGAAAATTAATTTTGCAAAGTTTATTGGGCTGCCAGTTCCATTGCCGTTTTCCCTCGCGTGAATTCTTATATACATCAGTAATACAGATTTTCATTATCTGGTTATGAATTTCGCATTTAGATTCGCTGCCCAGCCAGTGACCTAGTTTCTTGTACAATTACACACACACACACACACACACACATATATATATATATATATATATATAGATATAGATATATTATGTGTGTGAAGATATAATCATACGCACACACTATATATATACAAATATATATATATATATATATATATGTGTGTGTGTGTGTGTGTGTGGTGTGTGTGTGTATACTGTACATAGGCATATAATATGCATATTATATATATATGTATATATATATATATATATATATAGATAGATAGATAGATAGATAGATATGATATATATATATACATTATATATACAAAGTCCAAACATATTCGTGT
>NC_090735.1:8905702-8910702 GCF_036898095.1 Palaemon carinicauda
CAGAGTAACATGTGTGTGTAGCCAATGGGAAAACGAACCGTAACCAGAGAGAAGGATCCAATGAAGTACTGTCTGGCCAGTCAAAAGACCCCATAACTCTCTAGCGGTATATATATATATATATATATATATATATATATATATATATATATATATATATATATATATATATATATATATATCACAATGAAACAATGTCGAAGTTAACCAAGGTAAAATAGTAACAGAGAATAGTAGCAATGGCAGACGACTGAATTACATATGATTGAGAAATTAGTTCTTAAAGCAAAACACTAAATCAATTTTTAGAAGCAAATGCATCATGACGCTAGCAATAAAAACAGCAATAACGAGTGTTAAGTGTATATTTTTTCTAATGCAGAAAAAAGATTACCGTATATATTTTTAGTTGGTTGTATTTGTCTGTTTATTACCAGGAATACACGAAAAGGTGTTCATTATCTCTTAGCAAATTCCTACCGAAATGTGAACTCGTGATTGACGATAATTAATTAGTTATCTTTTCATTTCAGCCTTCTAGCAAACAAAGGGCGGCAGGACAGGTAATTAAATGCTCTTTTGAAGCACATTGCTTGATTAAGAGACAGTTATGACGCCAGATAGCATTTGATATATCAATTTGAATTCGGTAACCCATTCCCAAAGTCTTTGGTCGCAATGAAAGTAACGATGTGCCACTAATTAAAACGTGCACGACCGGAGCGTGGTACACAATCAGATCTCACAGATAGGGCATCTGTAGGCCCTGATTTCGTACCACGCTACAGACACGCTAGTTTTAATTAGTGTAACATCGTTATTTTCATCAGCAATACTCGGATCCTCTCTGGTCCTAGCTCTTGGTGAGGAGAGGGTTGACACCTATTATTATCATTATTATTATTATTATTATTATTATTATTATTATTATTATTATTACTTTCTAAGCTACAACCCTAGTTGGCAAAGCAAGATGCTATAAGCCCAGGGGCTCCAACAAGAAAAATAGCCGAGTGAGGAAAGGAAACAAGGAAATATAATATATTTCAAGAACAGTAACAACATTAAAATAAATATTTCCTACGTAAACTATAAAACAAACTATAACAAAACAAGAGGAAGAGTAATAAGATAGAATAGTGTGCCCGAATATACTCTCAAGCAAGAGAACTCTAACCCAAGACAGTGGAAGACCATGATACAGAGGCTATGGCCCTACCCAAGACTAGAGAACAATGGTTTGATTTTGGAGTGTCCTTCTCCTAGAAGATCTGCCTACCATAGCTAGAGAGTCTATTCTACCCTTACCAAGAGGAAAGTAGGCACTGAACAATTACAGTGTAGTAGTTAACCCCTTGGGTGAAGAAGAATTGTTTGGTAATGTCAGTGGTGTCAGTGGTATGAGGAAAGAGGAGAATCTGTAAGGAATGAGCCAGAATATTCGGTGTATGTGTAATCAAAGGGAAAGTGAACCGTAACAAGAGCGAAGGATCCAATGTAGTACTGTCTGGCTAGTCAAAGGACCCCATAACTCGCTAGTGATAGTATCTCAAGAGCATATTCTCAGTCTCTTGCACATTGCGCGATAGTACATGTCTTACTCTTTGCCTCTGCTACTCTGAAGTGATATTTGATAGGGATAAGTCATGACCTCCTTTACCAAGTCGATATCTTGTAGTTCAGCGCAGTCAGAAACGCTGTCAAGAGAATCAACGAAAGCAACAGGATCAAGGTAGATCAATATTTTAAACAAGGAAAAATGTTGAACAGACTGAAATGAGTCTATTTATTGTTTATATAAGAAATATCTGTTTTGATGTTGTTATTGCTTTTAAAATATTTTGTTCTAATAGTTCATTATTTCTCATATCGTTTATTTATTTCCTTATTTCCTTTACTCATTTAGCTATTTTTCCCTTTAGGAGCCCATCGTGCTTTTTCAACTAGGGTTGCAGCTTACCTAGTAGTAATAATAATAATAATAATAATAATAATAATAATAATAATAATAATAATAATAATAAAATTAGATCAAATATATAACTTAGAGAGACAAAAAACTAGATATTTTAAACGATGTAGTAACTTTAGCCAAGTAATCCCATTAAAACAGTTTTAAGACGACAATGGTAATCTTGAAAGGTTGTGGTGGCCTATGTGGTAACGTCCCTGACTGGTGATTGCCAGATTGGGGTTAGAGTCCCACTCAAACGCGTTAGTTCCTTTGGTAGCTGCAACCTCACCATCCTTGTGAGCTAAGGATAGGTGGTTTTAGGGAGCCTATAGGTCTATCTGCTGAGTCATCAGCAGCCATTAACTAGCCCTCCTTGGCCTTAGCTTAGGTGGAAAGGGAGTTTGGGTACTAATCATATGTATATATGGTCAATCTCTAAGGCATTGTCCTGCTTGATAGGGTAATATCACTGTCCTTTACTTCTGCCATTCATGAGGGGCATTTAAAACCTTTAAAGGGCACCTTGAGGGACATTTAATCAAACAATTGGTTATAGAAAGGGACTAAGAAAAGTGCAAAATCAGAGTCTTGAAAGTATGGAGAAGATTCTTAATTGGAGGATTTTTTTTTTATTTCAGAGTTGATAAAACTTCATACCTATTAGAGAACTAGAGGGGCACTCAGTAGAGCGCAGACCTCCGCCGCGGCCGCTTATTTCTAGACCTTGACCTTAATCTTTGACATGTATCAATGGGCATGGATTTTCATACTCAAATATGGACAAAGTTTGAAGTCTCTGTGACAACGATGTAGAAACTTATGGCTGATTACGAGAATTGAACATTTTGCTTGTCCGTGACCTTGACCTTTCAGCTTGACCTGCCAAAATTTAATCATTTCCAACTTTTTAAATAACAGTTAAAAGTTTCATTACTCTACCTATAAAATTGTGGTCAGGAAGCTGTTCACAAACAAACACACACAAAAATTACAAACACACAAGCAGGGGTGAAAACATAGCCTCCTTCCTCTTTCGTTGGCGGAGGTAATAAGTATACATGACGGAGGATTTCCTTGAAGTTTCCTTGAATCAAAACATGTAAAAAACCGAATCCTAAGCAAAAGCGTGGATAGGAAAAAAGGAATTAAGAAAGGTGAGAAATACCGTAAATGAAAGAAATGGGTAATCCTGAGGAACATTAGATATACTTCGAAATGCGACTATCGCTATTACATATATATATATATATATATATATATATATATATATATATATATATATATATATATATATATATAACGCTATCGCACAATGTGCCAGAGACCAGCCACCCGTTGAAATACTACCACTAGAAAGTTATGGGAACCTTTGACTGGCCAGACAGTACTACATTGGATCCTTCTCTCTGGTTACGGTTCACTCTCCCATTGCCTACACATACACCAAATAGTCTGGCCTATTCTTTACAGATTCTCCTCTTTCTTCATACATCTGACAACACTGAGATCACCAAACAATTCTTTTTCACCCAAGGGGTTAACTACTGCACTGTAATTGTTCAGTGGCTACTTTCCACTTGGTAAGGGTAGAAGAGACTCTTTAGCTATGGTAAGCAGCTATTCTAGGAGAAGGGCACTCCAAAATCAAACCATTGTTCTCTAGTCCTGGATAGTGCCATAACCTCTGTACCATGGTCTTCCACTATCTTGGGTTAGAGTTTTCTTGCTTGAGGGTACACTCGGGCACACTATTCTATCTAATTTCTCTGTTAAAGTTTTTTATAGTTTATGTAGGAAACATTCATTTTAAAGTTACTACTCTTAGAATATTTTATTTTAAATTATTTCCCATCCTCACTGGGCTATTTTCCCTGTTGTGGCCCCTGGGCTTATAGCATCCTGCTTTTCCAACTAGGGTTGTAGCTTAGCAAATAATAATAATAAAAATAATAATAATAATAATAATAATAATAATAATAATAATAATAATATATAATTTAAATATAAATATGAATATATAGAATATTATATATATATATATATATATATATATGTGTGTGTGTGTGTGTGTGTGTGTGTATATATATGTATATATATAAATATATATATATATATATATGTATATATATATATATATATATATATATATATATATATATATATATATATATAGACACACAGGAAGGTACCACTAGGCCATACTGCCAACAAACCCATAATAGTTCCATTTTACGGACCTTTATGGCAAGAACATCTCAGAGAGATATCACGACTAACGACAAAAGATTTTCTGAAATGTTCCAAAGAAAAGACATAAGACAAGAGAGAAGGCCAAATTAACGGACTGAAAGAAGTTTTTAGTTTAAGAGCATGACATCATGTGAGTTTAATCCTTTTTTATTATTATTGTTAGAAGTTACTACATGTTACAAGTTGCAGAGGTCACCGTTCCTTGGGTTGTATTAAACTATAGTCAATTTTTTTTTTTAATGAGGCGCATTTGCGCTGACTTGCAAGAGTACCCTTTTAGCTCGGAAAAGTTTCCTAATCGCTGATTGGTTGGATGAAATAATTCTAACCAATCAGCGATTAGGGAACTTTTCCGAGCTATAAGGGCACTCTTGCGAGTCGGTGCAAATGCGCCTCATTAAAAAAAATTGACTATAGTTTTACAAGGAGGCTAATCGTGTGAATTGGAAATTATGAGATGAATGCTGAAACACAGGTATTACTTCTAACACATATTTAGTATTAATCCATAAATACTAGAGACAGATATACTAAATATAAAGATAGACAGACCACTAAACTTTCGGAATATAAAAATATAAATAAATATAATTTCTTGGAAAAAAATGGGCATTACTTCATCTCTATTATGTTTAAATGGGTTCCCTTTGCATTGATTGATGTTCAAATCAATTTACTACTTCGAAAACTCGCAAATACAAAAAGCTCAGTGACTAGAATCAAATTTAAAATTATGATATATCATATTTCTTGTAATTTTTTTTTCTTTGTTTCATTTGAACATTGCATGAAATAG
>NC_090735.1:8915702-8923202 GCF_036898095.1 Palaemon carinicauda
TCTAAAGTTTCTTGGAAATGTGGTCCCAAGACATTGTCATGATGCGAATTCTTATTGTCTTTTTATAGTTTATATATGAAATGCCTGTTTTAATGTTGTTAATGTTTTTGAAATATTTTATTTTAATGGTTCATTACTTCTTATAGTTTATTAATTTCCTTATTTCCTTTCCTCACTGGGCAATTTTTCCCTGTTGGAGCCCTTGGGCTTAAAGCATCTTGCTTTTCCAACTAGGGTTGTAGCTTAGCTAGTAATAATAATGATAATGATAATCATAATAATAATAATGAGAATAATGATAATAATAATGATAATAATAACAATAATAATAATAATAATAATGTTCAAATAATATTAAAGCAGCAAGAAAGTAGATTGGATTTCCAGTCTTCTATTAATATAATCCGATTTGTACAACTGATACATTTACAGAGGAAACCAAATGAAGATGAAATTGTTTATATGACACAAATGTACTCCCTCATCTAACTTCCCCTTGTTTTATGGCAAACTTCATTTCCTCTCCAAATGTTGAATCCTTAGCCCAAGGACTCTCCATTTCTCCGTTGTATTTGAGTCACAGATTCTTAGAACGTCTTTTCTTAATTCTATATTCATACTTTATCTATACTATATTCATACTATAGAAATATGAAATCTTCAAATTGTACTGAAGGACGACGTTTTCCCTCTTTATTGTCAAGCTTTTGAACAATGCTGCTAATATTGTTTTCATTGAAAATTAAATTTGCAAAGTTTATTGGGCTGCTAGTTCCATTGCCGTTTTCCCTCGCGTGAATTCTTACATACATCAGTAATATAGATTTCATTATCTGGTTATGAATTTCGCATTTAGATTCGCTGCCCAGCCAGTGACCTAGTTTCTTGTACAATTACATACATATATATATATATATATATATATATATATATATTATGTGTGTGAAGATATAATCATACACACACACACACTATATATATATATATATATATATATATATATATATATATATACATATATATACACACACATATATATATATATATATACATATATATATATACACACACATATATATATATATATATATATATATATATGTGTGTGTGTGTGTATACTGTACATAGGCATATAATATGCATATTATATATGTGTATATATATATAGAGATAGATATATATGATATAGATATACAAGTCCAAACATATGCGTGTGCAAATGTGGGGTATGCAACTGAATCCAAATACCAGATAAGGTGTCACTAGACCAACAAAACATTTCCAATCAATGAAATCGTCACGGCTGATTTTTTTTTTTTTTTTTTTTTTTTTAAATGAAAGACACCACTACACTACTGATCAATATATTCCCTAATGTCGGATGGTCACAATAAGAACATCGATTTCATCGACTTCACCGTACGAATGGATGTAGATATCTCTCGTCTATCACCTGATTTCTGAGAAAGACTGTAAGAGGAGACGCACGCAGCAATTAGGTTATTGCCTGGGCGCTTCTTCCCAGCGGACGAGATCCCCCACATCCCTAAAGACAGTATGATATCTGATTCCCGTCTCTGGCTGATGTTATTCGTTAGAGTTCGTTGGTATTAATTAAGGTAATTGGGTAACTATCCATTTCCGATGTATTATGGCTTTGTTATTATATACAAACAAATGCAAAACGGAAAAAATTATCTAGGCCAACTTCTTGACCTACATTATTCCATCTTTTTTAAGAAACAGAAGAAGGAAGAAGGGATTAGATGGAAAGAGAAAATGTGAAGACTTGCTGTTTTTCTATTAGAGATTCGCTATAGTGAAGATATCTTGATATAAGTAAAAAAAAAAAAACAGAAAATTATATTAATATATTTGTTTACAGATTTAAAAAAAAAATATTTCATGTTCTATTATTCTTAAATTGGTAAAAACGAATGTGAAAATATGGAACTTTATAAACCGAAACCAGAAATTTTGATGAATAGATCACTGAAAAATTAATAAAACTTACAAATAAACCAGGCAAAACATTAATAAATTATTTAATACATCAATAGATAAAAATCAGTATACAGCTAGATGTGTAACAACAGCAACAACAATAAATACAGCCATTTATAGTCCACTGCAAGACAAAGGCATCAGACATGTCAATTCATGCCAGGGGATTGAGAGAGAGAGAGAGAGAGAGAGAGAGAGAGAGAGAGTCGCAAGTGGAAGGACATGTCTGAGGCCTTTGTTCTGCAGTGGACTAGTAACGGTTGATGATAATGATGTTGATAACATATATATATATACTGTATATACATATATATATATATATATATATATGTATATATATACACATATATAATATATATATATATATATAAATCATCAGCCGTTACTAGTCCACTGCAGAACAAAGGCCTCAGACATGTCCTTCCACTTGCGTCTATTTGTGGTCTTTCTGTGGCAGTCCAGAACCGCAAACTTTATTGATTCGTCAATCCATCGTCTTCTCTTCCTTTCCCTGCTTGTTTTACAATCTCTCTCTCTCTCTCTCTCTCTCTCTCTCTCTCTCTCTCTCTCTCTCTCTATATATATATATATATATATATATATATATATATATATATATATATATACATACATATATATATACAAATATATTTATATATATATATATATAAATATATATATATATATATATATATATATATATATATATATATATACATGCTTGTGTTTGTTTATAAGTCTCTGTATGTGAAATAGTTTGACCATACATGGTATTCATATACATACATATTTATATATATATACAAATATATATATATATATATATATATATATATATATATATATATAGCCTATATATATATATATATATATACATGCTTGTGTTTGTTTATAAGTCTCTGTATGTGAAATAGTTTGGCCATACATGGTATTCATAGGTTTAAGTCTTAAACCATACATATTAAATGAACTATACCATGTTAAAGAGAGTAAATAATACCAATCTAACGACTTTGCTTTGAAATTTGCATATTGTAATCAACTCTGACATAAGCGAAAGTGCACAAGTTCTTCTTGCATCATTTTTAGGGCCTCTTTTAGAATGACAGAAACACGTCCCTTTTCTACAACAGACCAGAAAAAGAGTTCTGAATACCCACAAATACAACACCACTTGTTGTGTGTGTGTGTGTCTGTCAGTATTCCAATTAAAGGTGTGTGAATCCTGGCCGTTTATTCGTTGCGAGAGAGAGAGAGAGAGAGAGAGAGAGAGAGAGAGAGAGAGAGAGAGAGAGAGAGAGAGAGAGAGTCAATAGAACTGAACGATGTATTTTTTGTAAAAGGTTCCAAACTGTTCGAACAGCAAAAAAACAACGAAGTTTTGATTTTTTTAAAGTTATTTCATCTATGAGTGCTGGCAGTTTACTCGAGAGAGAGAGAGAGAGAGAGGAGAGAGAGAGAGAGAGAGAGAGTTTCTTTAATTGAACAGAATTGTCCTCATGAGAACAAAAAATGAGATATCCCCAAACCCCCATAAATATTCGTTTAGACTTTAAAGGGTAAACAGTGCAAATTTATTAATAAATGGATGACTTATGAACCATCTTTGAATATAATTACTTATTCATCAGTTGTATACGCAATTAAAAAGTGCTAAAACAAAGTAAATGAGAGACATATTAATGGAATCGATTTGAGCATAGGTCTATGGTCAAGTACTGGGACTGGATTGGCTATTCAGCAAAATAGACCAATTGGGATGAATCCTGTAATTGATCCAGGAAGTAAATAGTCTTAAAATATTCTATTTTGATTATCAATTACTTTTTCTTGTAGTTTCCTTATTTCCTTTCCTCACTGGGCTATTTTCCCTGTTGGAACCCTCAGCCTTATAGCATTCTGCTTTTCCAACTTGGGTTGTAGCTTAGCAAGTAATAATGATAATAATAATAATAATAATAATAATAATAATAATAATAATAAACGTCTGGAAAGGATATAAAGGCAATATCGTAGGAATACATAAGGGCCAATGGGACGCAGCACAGACCCTGGGTGATATCCTTCGCCATGTGAAGTACAATGACCGTTAACTTCTTCCTGGACTTGTTAAAAACTCATGACAAAAACGTTCAGGGGAAAATGCCGATAAGGTTAAACAGTGAATACAAATCTGATAAGAATGTAGATGAAAATTATTTAAAACCATCCGCAATTGCATAATGATAGATGAAAAAGTAATATGGAGAAACTAATTTTAAGAAACATGCCGATGTATAACAAAATCGGTCTATCAATTTCAAGGAAAAAGTGCAAGGAGAATATATATATATATATATATATATATATATATATATATATATATATACAGTATCTATGGAGAGCCTTCAAGAAAAGAAATACAGTGGTTATATCCACTGATGTCCCTGCACGGAGAACTTCCACATCATAATTTTCCTAACTTACCTATACAAAAGCCTAAACCACATTAATCTAACCCATTTACTTATATTCGGCCAAAATAATAATAATAATAATAATAATAATATAAACTGGATTGATGAAGTTTATTTTTAATCTGCAGAATATTCTGCCGCTAGATGGAAACTAGATAAGAAATTATACAAAAAATATTTTCATGATTAAAATAATTGAATGACAATAGTATCACGAAATAATAGAGGACGCTTACTTTAACAATAGTCAATAGAAATCCAAATCATAAGTAATATTTAGATGCTTCACTCACATAGGCCTATGTCGTTCTAATGAATAATAATGCCCGTTATAATTAAAAAAAGTCTCTCTCTCTCTCTCTCTCTCTCTCTCTCTCTCTCTCTCTCTCTCTCTCTCTCTCCATGGAATATGATCTTTCCCTCTCCTCTCATTTTCACTCTCCATGCAATGTACTCTCTCTCTCTCTCTCTCTCTCTCTCTCTCTCTCTCTCTCTCTCTCTCTCTCTCTCTCTCTCTCTCTCTCATAGGCCTGTGTCGTTTTGATGAATAATAATCCCTGTTGGAATTAATAATAGCATTTGAATCGGCATACATATATTCTCTCTCTCTCTCTCTCTCTCTCTCTCTCTCTCTCTCTCTCTCTCTCTCTCTCTCTCTCTCTCTCTCTCTCTCTCTCATAGGCCTATATCGTTTTGATGAATAATAATGCCCGTTGTAATTATAAAATGCCTCTGAATAGACTCTCTCTCTCTCTCTCTCTCTCTCTCTCTCTCTCTCTCTCTCTCTCTCTCTCTCTCTCCTGGCAAATGTAGGCTACATAATTAGTAAAACCGTATGCAGCTATCTATGCATTGTAAACGTTATATAGTATTTTTTCTAATTTCCTTAAACGTATTATTTAATGTAAATTAAGATACGAATGAGTGAAATGTTCCTGTTGGATATGTGAAGTTCTTGCACTAATCAAATCTTTGCACGCAAGTATGCGTTTTGTAAGGTGTCTTACGAAATCCGTTAACAATGTCATACAACGCTAGCAAACGTTAAAATTAGTATATCATACCAGTAATATTATGATTCCAACTAAGTATGTAGCATAAACCAAGAGAGATTAGTTCACCAAACGTTTAACTGGGGAGCACAAGGCACTAGGAGAGTTGGAAGACCCATACCTACATAGCTGAGCACTATGAGGCGTGAAGTGGGAGATGATGAGTGGAGAAGTATTGAATTAAAAGCTCAAGAGAGAGACGACTGGCGAAACCTAACCGAGGCCCTTTTGCGTCAATAGGCGTAGGAGGAGATGATGATGATATTTAAATGTATTTGGTGGTAACATTCAATAAGGGCTTGTAGGCCTAGGCCTAATGCTCGGTTTAGTGGGCAAAAAAAAAGCCAAGTCACTTTAAAGAATAAGTTAAAACCTATTGTTTCAATTACATTAGATTTATCAATAAATCCTGTAAATGGAGCCTGAGGCCATTTAGTGTTTATAGAATGCCTGCAGTGCACCTCAAGAACTAACTCTCTTCAGTTTCTAATTCACAGAAGTTATGCATTAGGCTAAGTCCAAACCAATATTAGACCGATGCTTATGAATGGCTTCAGATTAAGTATACTAATTTTCTTATGTTATATTCCCATATATATAATTCTAATATTTAGCTTTTATAGCTCTTTAAATGGTATAAAATAATTGTACTGTAAATCATATGAAACTGAAAGGTGTTAGCAAGACACCAACAATGTATGCACAATAGCTTACCGCTTGGCTTAACGCCAACATCTTGGAAGTGGATATTCTAGTTACCCTGTAACTTATCTAAACGTAAAAGAACTATAAGATGTTACCTCTTTTATGGATGAGAAGGAGAAAACATTCAGGGTTACTGTTGTCCTTTTTCACAAGAAAAACAAACGTTTAGACGATAATACTCGAACCACAACATCGTAAGTCTACGTAAACACGACTGAATTTCCCTCCAAACTGAGAGCAGCAACGTCAGCGCCATCTATTGCCACTCTCACAAAACAGCTACACTTCTACTCGCTAATCAAAGTTTCATAAGTGTAAATTGGTTTAAACTTAAGCCAATGTTGTTTTTAATGGTTTCAGAATAGTTTTGCAGTACTAAATTACAAATAACTAAAGATTCCACATTCTTCAAATGCCACCCACTTCCGCTAATGTCCAGATTACGGATAACGTACTTTAAAAAATGAGAGTTAACACGACAGTCCTTTCACAATATCTAAACTTCTGTCCCCAGGCTTAAATATTAACATTAGTGCATACCACTCATACTGTAGTTGTATTTTGCTAATTGTATAACTGCATATTTTCAAAGGAACCCAAATACCCTCAAAATTAATAATACTAAAGGTTTCAAAATCTCTATTTTAGTTGGCAATGAGCCCCCATGACGATAAACATTTTTAACGATATAATTTTCTCGGCAATACAATTTCGCGTCAATATTGTGATGGTTGATTTAGCTTGCACTCTTTGACGACCAATATCTATTGTACTATATGAAATGTTGAGCAAAAAAAAAATCTTCATTTAGAAATACCAAAAGTCATACAACAGTTATGGGACTAGGCCTACAATTACTGTGAATTGCCTCTACTTTTTATTTCAATGATTTTCCGTTACTCGCGTAAACAATAGATATAAGATCACACAAACTTTAATCCTATTTGTACTTAAAGAAGAACGTTTTTTGCGAATGCTCTCAATGAGAGAGAGAGAGAGAGAGAGAGAGAGAGAGAGAGAGAGAGAGAGAGAGAGAGAGAGAGAGAGAATTTCAGGCTTCGAATCTATCTCTTTTAGTTTATTTCCTTTCCTCACTGAGCTATTTTCCCTGTTGAGGGCCTTGGGCTTATAGCATCCTGCATTTCCAACCAGGGTTGTAGCTTGGCAAATAATAATAATAATAATAATAATAATAATAATAATACTTCACTTCACTTCCACTCCCAGGTAGGCTTTCAGCCTGTCAGTGGAATCAGTTGTCTTCTCCACTCAATTCTGTTTTC
>NC_090735.1:8928202-8958202 GCF_036898095.1 Palaemon carinicauda
TGGTAAAGTCAATGCAGAAAAGTAAGTATATATATATATATATATATATATATATATATATATATATATATATATATATATATATATATATATATATATGCGCATATATACATGCATATATATAATATATATATATATATATATATATATATGCATATATATAATATATATAATATATATATATATGTATATATATATATATATATATATATATATATATATATATATATATATATATATATATAAATATATATATATATATATATATATATATATATATGTGTGTAATCATCTACGCATATTGACGGAAAGGGCCTAGGTTATATTTTGCCAGTCGTCTCTATCTTGAGCTTTTAATTCAATGCTTCTCCATTCATTATCTCCTACTTCGCGCTTCATAGTCCTCAGCCAGGTCGGCCTGGGTTTTCCAACTCTTCTAGTGACTTGTGGAGCCCAGCTAAACATTTGGTGAACTGATCTTCATCTACCCCTCGTCATGATCTCATCCAAATATGGCACTCGAGTGATCTCTCTTATAGTTTCATTTCCAATCCTTTTTCTGCCATTTAACTCCCGGTATCCTTCTGAGGGCTTTATTCTTAAATCTAATGGAGATTGTTTCATTGTCATACCATGACTCACGTCTATAGAGTAACACCGATCTCACTAAATTTGCGTCCATAGAGTAATACCGATCTCACTAAATTCGCGTCCATAGAGTAACACCGATCTCACTAAATTCGCGTCCACCGAGTAACTCCGATCTCACTAAATTCGCGTCCACCGAGTAACTCCGATCTCACCAAATTCGCGTCCACCGAGTAACTCCGATCTCACTAAATTCCCGTCCACCGAGTAACACCGATCTCACCAAATTCGCGTCCACCGAGTAACTCCGATCTCACTAAATTCCCGTCCACAGAGTAACACCGATCTCACCAAATTCGCGTCCACCGAGTAACTCCGATCTCACTAAATTCCCGTCCACAGAGTAACACCGATCTCACCAAATTCGCGTCCACCGAGTAACTCCGATCTCACTAAATTCCCGTCCACAGAGTAACACCGATCTCACCAAATTCGCGTCCACCGAGTAACTCCGATCTCACTAAATTCCCGTCCACAGAGTAACACCGATCTCACCAAATTCGCGTCCACCGAGTAACTCCGATCTCACTAAATTCCCGTCCACAGAGTAACACCGATCTCACCAAATTCGCGTCCACCGAGTAACTCCGATCTCACTAAATTCCCGTCCACAGAGTAACACCGATCTCACCAAATTCGCGTCCACAGAGTAACACCGATCTAACACCGATCTCACTAAATTCGCGTCCAGAGTAACACCAATCTCACTAAATTCATGTCCACAGAGTAACACCGATCTCACTAAATTCGCGTTCATAGAGTAACTCCGATCTCACTAAATTCGCGTCCACAGAGTAACACCGATCTCACTAAATTCGCGTCCATAGAGTAACTCCGATCTCACTAAATTTGCGTCCACAGAGTAACACCGATCTCACTAAATTCGCGTCCATAGAGTAACTCCGATCTCACTAAATTCCCGTCCACAGAGTAACACCGATCTCACCAAATTCGCGTCCACCGAGTAACTCCGATCTCACTAAATTCCCGTCCACAGAGTAACACCGATCTCACCAAATTCGCGTCCACCGAGTAACTCCGATCTCACTAAATTCCCGTCCACAGAGTAACACCGATCTCACCAAATTCGCGTCCACCGAGTAACTCCGATCTCACTAAATTCCCGTCCACAGAGTAACACCGATCTCACCAAATTCGCGTCCACCGAGTAACTCCGATCTCACTAAATTCCCGTCCACAGAGTAACACCGATCTCACCAAATTCGCGTCCACAGAGTAACACCGATCTAACACCGATCTCACTAAATTCGCGTCCAGAGTAACACCAATCTCACTAAATTCATGTCCACAGAGTAACACCGATCTCACTAAATTCGCGTTCATAGAGTAACTCCGATCTCACTAAATTCGCGTCCACAGAGTAACACCGATCTCACTAAATTCGCGTCCATAGAGTAACTCCGATCTCACTAAATTTGCGTCCACAGAGTAACACCGATCTCACTAAATTCGCGTCCATAGAGTAACTCCGATCTCACTAAATTCCCGTCCACAGAGTAACACCGATCTCACCAAATTCGCGTCCACCGAGTAACTCCGATCTCACTAAATTCCCGTCCACAGAGTAACACCGATCTCACTAAATTCGCGTCCATAGAGTAACACCGATCTCACCAAATTCGCGTCCACCGAGTAACTCCGATCTCACTAAATTCGCGTCCACAGAGTAACACCGATCTCACTAAATTCGCGTCCATAGAGTAACACCGATCTCACTAAATTCGCGTCCACAGAGTAACACCGATCTCACTAAATTCGCGTCCACAGAGTAACACCGATCTCACCAAATTCGCGTCCACCGAGTAACTCCGATCTCACTAAATTCCCGTCCACAGAGTAACACCGATCTCACCAAATTCGCGTCCACCGAGTAACTCCGATCTCACTAAATTCCCGTCCATAGAGTAACACCGATCTCACTAAATTCCCGTCCACAGAGTAACACCGATCTCACCAAATTCGCGTCCACCGAGTAACTCCGATCTCACTAAATTCGCGTCCACAGAGTAACACCGATCTCACTAAATTCGCGTCCATAGAGTAACACCGATCTCACTAAATTCGCGTCCACAGAGTAACACCGATCTCACTAAATTCACGTCCACAGAGTAACACCGATCTCACTAAATTCACGTCCACAGAGTAACACCGATCTCACTAAATTCACGTCCACAGAGTAACACCGATCTCACTAAATTCACGTCCAGAGTAACACCGATCTCACTAAATTTACGTCCACAGAGTAACACCGATCTCACTAAATTCACGTCCTTAGAGTAACACCATATGTCCATATTTTCATAAAATCATACTTTTTCTTAACTAAACAATTTGCTCCCTACGTACATCCTGATCATAAAGATGATTCTGTCTAAAACAATAGTTCATTCATCCTTTTAATTACATTTTCCCACACATAAAAAGATATCTTATTATTATTCTTCTTATTATTATTAGCTAAGCTACAACACTAATTGGAAAAGCGAGATGCTATAGGTCCAAGGGCTCCAACATGGAAATAGCCCAGTGAAGTAAAGAAACAAGGAAACAGATAGAAGAGTGTGCCTGACTGTAGCCTACCCTCAAGCAAGAGAACTCTAACTCAAGTCAGTGGTTGGTCATGGTACAGAGGCTATGGCACCACCCAAGTGGAGAACAATTATTTATTCTAGTGTCCTAGAAGAGCTGGTAAAGTCTCTCTTCTGCCACTACCAAGTGGAAAGTAGTCACAGAATATTTACAGTGCAATAGTTGACCACTTGAATGAAAACGATTTTTTCTGTTACTTTTGCGTTGTCAAGTGTATGAGAAACCAAGAGAACGTGTAAAGAATGTGCCAGACTATTATCAGAGGGATCCAATGTGGTAATATCTGGCCATTCAAGGGCTCAAGAACACTCTAGCGATAGTATGACAACGGGTGGATGGTGCCTTACCTAACCTACTACCCACTGAAAATAAGATTATTCTTCAGTACGTCTCAGTAATTAATTGCGAACTGAATTCTTTAGTTTTCGCATCGGAAACCAGCGACCTTTTCTTCTAGCATTTGGTTAAGATAATTCGAAATTAACTTTCTAGTGGTGTTAATAATCTTATTTCGCTTTTATTATGAACACCGTAAATCATATAGACAGCAACATAGTATGAAGCTTAGAAAATTCACAAAAAAAAAAAAAAAAAAAAAAACTTTGCCAAGTTAACGGAAGGTAAAACTTCATTTATTGTTTATAGAAGATCAAATTCCTATAAATACCATTTGTTATCTGATAAACGTGTTGAGGTTTCGATTCTAATGGATAGACGGAACAAAATAGGTAAATACATAGACAGGTAGATAGAGTACTTGATAGATGGGCAATTAGATAGATTGATTGATAGGTAGATATATTAAAAGAGCCTTGGTAAGGCATAACCATTATAATATACCAATCACTAAAAAGCATAGTAATATTAGGACATTAATTAAAACAGTTTTCTTTTAAAAACAATAGTTTATTCAGATAAATAGTTTCGTATCATCGTCCCATGGATACTGTAGAAGTCTCAAGCATAAGAGGGTGCTGGGTTGTACTGAGGCTCTCCCTCGTAAGTGACCTCAGCCACGAAACCCGAGTCCCCGTTGACGTTGTAGGACACCTTCTGCAGGCGACCGTCGGGAAGGAGCACGTAGTAGGATCCCTGAGTGTCGTAGCCATCACGGGCTTCCTGGTGGCCGAAGTCGTTGCCCGAATAGTCGTCCTTCACGGCGTAGTTGAAGTCGTACTTGGCTGGTTCCTGTCAGGAGAAGACAAATTCCAGTCAAATGTTACAACAATGATTTTGGATTTGATTAATTTGATTTATACTTTCAACAAAATTATGAATTTAGAATTTATTAACTTTTTACTTGTGATTTCAATTAATAACTGACCTCGTGAGATGGAGGAGGGGCGTATCCATACTGAGGCTGGGAGGGGCCACCAAAGACGGCAGCCACAAGGGACAACAACAAACAAACCTGTCACGAAGAAAACAACAGTGAATAAAAAATGTTGTTCCGATGGAATCGTGAAAGTTAAAAATCCTTTCAATTAGTTAAATCTCATCTGCAGTTTCAGTTTAATTACTCAAACTGAACTGGTACAGAGATTGAAACTGCATTTTGATGTGATTGTTACTAAGCAATAAAAGTAAGCCTGGATTAAATAGAAAAAAAAAACTATATGTACACGGCACGTGCAAGACATGAGATATAATCATTTTCTAACTAAATATATTTATGGGAATTAAATCTATTATAACTTGCATTAAGCGATAATCCTATTCAAAGGAAATCTTGTGAAGCGTCTTACCTTAGCGATCATGGTGAGTCTTTGGAGTGGAGTGCGATGATACAGACTTTGAACGTGGCGATATATATAGGTCTAGACCATGGCTAAGAGGGAGGAGCCTCTTGTGGCTGCAGGAGAAAGGTCCTCCCTTCCAAAGACATTCTTCGCTGTCACAACGTCCATCATCTGTCCTTGACATTGCCTTTCCTTTGCTCGTGGTCTGACGTGAGGAACGAATGGGATCTCTGGCATACCAATAAAGGATTAATTTCTTCTTCTTCTTCTTATTATTATTATTATTATTATTAGGTAAGCTACAGCCCTAGTAGGAAAAGCTGGATGCATAAGTACAAGCACTCCAACAGGGAAAAATAGCCCAGTGAGGAAAGTTGCTTACCTTATGATTTGATTTCAGATATTCTCTGAAGCTGTGTGGATCCAGCCATATTAGTATGAAAGATATTTGAATATAAATATCTTTCAAAACTTATGGAAATCATTTCATTTTCAACACATACAAGGATTTTCAAGTGCACAGGTAATTCAGAATTAGGTTGCTGCTAATGTTAACGGGCGATAGCAAACCATATTTCATTGGAAAATATGTGTTTCTATAAAATACAGAAGCCAGTATAAGAAGTTTACCATCTCAGTATCAAGGGAAGAATGCGTGGAAATATCATGATCTATTTAGAGAGAGAGAGAGAGAGAGAGAGAGAGAGAGAGAGAGAGAGAGAGAGAGAGAGAGAGAGAGAGAGAGTTCTAAGGACTTTTTGTCATGATTTGAATATTGTTTTCCTGTTCAATCTTCATCAACTGACTTGCATCTCAAATATAAACTTCAAGTCGACCAAAGTCCATGTTCGTAATCTTGTAGTTAATCTCTGGCGCCTTCTGAACATTCTGAGCATCCTTTGTGTTCGAATCCTGCCGTGGTGAGCTGTCCAGCTCCTTGTACCGAATGTGTAATTAGTTGTGGCATCCTTTTTTTTCTCTTTGAGGATCGGTGCCACTCAGCATTCATCTTCATACCAAATGGTTGAAATCATTGACCTTCAAAAACTTAAACGTCGAGTGGATACTTTGTAGTTAGGTCTTGTTTCAATTTCATTTGTTAAACTAGTTTTTTTATTTATCATATCTCTCTAGTATTTCAGTATTTGCTTCTCAATTTCTTTTTTTCGATTTAGTGTGATATTTATATCAAGGACTTGTAGTTTTTATAGTCGGCTTTTCTAACTACAAGCTACTTGTCTCGTAAATAATAATAATAATAATAATAATAATAATAATAATAATAATAATAATAACAACAACAACAACAAAAACAATAATAATAATAATAATAATCTGATGCATACTGCATCTAAAAAATCATAGTTTTTCATAACTACAACAATTTGCTCCCTACGTACTTCCTGGTCATGAAGATGATTCTGTCTACGACAGGGTCGTGTGCAAAAGGGTCAAAACGTATATATCTAAAAGATTACTTCAATCATCCTCTTTAATTCAATTTTTCCACATATAAAAACGGATATCGTATTATTGATATTATTATTAGCTAAGCAACAACCCTAATGGGAAAAGCAGAATGATATATATATCTATATATATATATATATATATATATATATATATATATATATATATATATATATATATATATATATATATATAGGTCCATGGGCTCCAGCATAGGAATAGCCCAGTGAGGAAGAGAAACAAGGAAACAGATAGAAGAGTGTGCCTGAGTGTAGCCTACCCTCAAGCACGAGAACTCTAACTCAAGACAGTGGAAGGCCACGGTAAAGAGGCTATGGCACTACCCAAGGCTAGAGAACATTGATTTATTTTAGTGTCCTCCTAGAAAAGCTGCTAAAGTCTCTTCTATCCTTATCAATTGGAGATTAGCCACTGAACAATTACAGTGCAGTAGTTAACCATTGAGTGAAGAATTGTTCAGTTATCTGTGTGTATTCAGGTATATGAGGAAAGAGGAGAATGAATAAATAATAGGCCAGACTATTCAGTATACGTGTAGGCAAAGGGAAAATAACCCTTAGCCAGAGAGAGGGATCTAATGTGATACTATCTGGTCAGTCAAAGGACTCTAGCAGTAGTATCTCAACGGGTGGCTGGTGCCTTACCCAACCTACTACCTACTGAAAATAAGTTGCTCATTCTTCAGTACGTTTTAGTAATTAATTGCGAACTGAATTCTTTGGGTTTCGCGTCGGAAACTAGTAAGCTATTCTGGAACCATATGCTTAAGATAATTCGAAATTAACTTTCTAGTGGTGTTAAAAAAAATTTTCGCTTTTATTATGAAAACCGTAAATCAAATAGACAGCAACATACTGTGAAGCTTAGAAAATTGAAGAAAAAAAAAACTTTGTCAAGTTAACAGACGGTAAAACTTCATTCATTGTTTGGTAATGATATTTATAAAAGACTCCGTTCTTATAAATATCATTTGATATCTTAGAAACGTGTTGAGGTTTCGATTTTAATGGATAGACAGAATAAAATAGATAAATATATAGACAGGTAGATATATTACTTGATAGATAGGCAATTAGATAGATTGATTGACAGATATGTAGATAAATTGACAGCGAGCTAAATATATTAAAATAGCTTTGGCAAGGCATAGCCATTATAATATACCAATCACTAGAAGACATAGTAATAATAGGACATTAATTAAAACATTTTACTTTTAAAAACCATAGTTTATTCAGATAAATAGTTTAGTATCATCGTCCCCTAAATGCTGTAGACGTCTTAAGCATAAGAGGGCGCTGGATTGTACTGAGGCTCTCCCTCGTAAGTGACCTCAGCCACGAAACCCGAGTCCCCGTTGACGTTGTAGGACACCTTCTGCAGGCGACCGTCGGGAAGGAGCACGTAGTAGGATCCCTGAGTGTCGTAGCCATCACGGGCTTCCTGGTGGCCGAAGTCGTTGCCTGAGTAGTCGTCCTTGACGGCGTAGTTGAAGTCGTACTTGGCTGGTTCCTGTCAGGGGAAAACAATTTCCAATTAAACGTTATAACAAATGATATTGGATTTGATTAATTTGATTTATACTTTCAAGAAAATTATGAATTTTGATTTTATTAACTTTTTTTGAAGATTTCAATTAATAACTGACCTCGTGAGATGGAGGAGGGGCGTATCCATACTGGGGCTGAGAGGGGCCACCAAAGACAGCAGCCACAAGGGACAGCAACAAACAAATCTGTCAGGAAGAAAATAAGTGAATAAAAAATGTTGTTCCGATGGAGTCATGAAAGAAAGGGCGTCCTTTTAATTAGTTAAATCTCATCTGCAGTTTCAGTTTAATTACTCAAACTGAACTGGTACAGAGATTGAAACTGCATTTCGATGTGAATGTTACTAAGCAATAAAAGTAAGCCTGGATTAAATAGAAAAAAAAAAAAACTATATGTACACGGCACATGCAAGACATGATATATAATAATTTTCAAACTAAATATAATTTGGGGAATTAAATCTATTAGAACTTGCATTAAGAGATAATCCTATTCAAAGGAAATCGTCTGAAGCGTTTTACCTTAGCGATCATGGTGAGTCTTCGGAGTGGAGTGCGATGATAGTCTTTGAACATGGCGATATATATAGGTCTAGTCCGAGACTAAGAGGGAGGAGCACTTGTGGCTGCAGGAGAAAGGTCCTCCCTCCTAAAGACGTTCTTCGCTGTCACAACGCCCATCATCTGTCCTTGACATTGCTTTTCCTTTCCTCGTGGTCTGACGTGAGGAATGAATGGGATCTCTGGCATACCAATAAAGGATTAATTTCTTCTTATTATTATTATCATTATTATTATTATTATTATTATTATTATTATTATTACAAGCTAAGCTATAACCCTAGTTGGAAAAGCAAGATGCTATAAGCCCAAGGGCTCCAGCATGGAAAAATAGGCCAGTGAGGAAAGTAAATAAGGAAATAAATATAACGTAAAGAATATTAAAATAAAATACATTAACAACATTACAACATATTTAATATATAAACTCTAAAAGGACTTAAGTAAGTCTGTTCAACATAATAATATTTGCTGCGAGTTTGAACTTTTGAAGTTCTACTGATTCAACTACCCGATTAGGAAGATCACTCCACAACTTGGTCACAGCTGAAATAACACTTCTAGAGTACCGGGTAGTATTGAGCCTCATGATGGAGAAGGTCTGACTATTAGAATCAACTGCATACCTAGTATTTTGAACAGGATGGAACTGGCCAGGAAGATCTGAATATAAAGGATGGTCAGAATTATAAAAAATCTTATGTAACATGCATAATGAACTAATTGAACAACGGTGCCAAAGGTTAATATCTAGATCAGGAATAAGAAATTTAATAGACCGTAAGTTCCTGTTCAACAAATTAAGATGAGAATCAGCAGCTGAAAACCTGACAGGAGAACAATACTCAAAACAAGGTAGAGCGAAAGAATTAAAACACTTCTTCAGAATAGATTGATCACCGAAAATCTTGTAAGACTTTCTTAATAAGCCAATTTTTTGTGCAATTGAAAAAGACACAGGACTAATGTGTTTCTCAAAAGTCGAGAATCACACCTAAAATTTTAAGTCATACAAAGTTAAAGAAACATTATCAATGCTGAAATCCGGATGTTGAGTAGCCACGGTCCTTGACCTACTTACAATCATACTTTGAGTTTTGTTAGGATTCAACTTCATACCCCATAATTTGCACCATGTACTAATTTTAGTTAGATCTCCATTAATGGATTCACCAACCCCAGATCTACATTCAGGAGATGGAATTGATGCAAAGACAGTAGCATCATCTGCATATGCAACAAGCTTGTTTTCTAAACCAAACCACATGTCATGCATATATAATATGAACAGTAATGAGCCAAGAACACTACCCTGTAGAACACCAGATATTCCTATACTCACTATGGTGCCCATCAACAACAACACTTTGCGATCTATTACTTAAAAATTCAATAATGATGCTAAGAAACGACTCACCCACTCCCAACTGTTTGAGTTTGAAAACAAGGGCCTCGTGATTAACACGGTCAAAGGCAGCACTAAAATCAAGGCCAATCATACAAACTTCCTGACCATAATCAAGGGATTTCTGTACAGCATTGGAGATTGTAAGAAGGGCATCACATGCTCCAAGACCTTTACGAAAACCAAATTGCAAACTAGGGAATACATGATTACTTTCAGCAAACCTATTAAGGCATTTTGCCAAAAGACGTTCAATAACTTTAGATAATATGAGAGTTAAGGAAATTGGACGGTAATCAGTGGGACTTGAGCTACCACAAACACATTTACATAGAGGAGTAACATTACCAATTCTCCAACTAGTGCTAAAAGCTCCTCTTCTTGCTAACTTGCGCAAAATAACAGATAACTTTGGAGCTAAGAAATCTGCAGTCTTTATAAAAATACAAAGGAAAAATACCATTTGGATCTACACCTTCATAGGCATCCAGGTCCATCAAGAGAGCTTTAATTTCAAAACTCAACTGTCAAGTGAATACTTTGTAGTTAGATTTTGCTTTATAGTTTATTTGTTAGATGTCTATCTAGTTTTTTATTTATATCTTTAGTATTTCAGTATTTGCTATTCGATTCCTTTTTTCGTATAATAAAAATAGTCATAATAATAATAATAATAACAACAACAACTACAATAATAATAATAATAATAATCTGATGCATACTGCATTTAAAATATATATTTTTTATAACTACAAAAATTTGCTCCCTACGTACTTCCTGATCATAAAGGTGCAAAGATGGATGATTCTGTCTACGATAGGGTCGTGTGCAAAATGTATATATATTTTTTTTTAAATTCATTCGCCTGTTTCGAGTGGGTTTTCCACAGGTAAAGAAGATATTATTATTATTATTTATTATTATCATTATTATTATTGTTATTATTATTATAACTACTACTTAAGTTACAACCCTAGTTGAAAAAGCAGGATGCTATAAGCTCAAAGGCTCCAATAGGGAAAATAGCCCAGTGAAGAAAGGAAACAGACAGAAGAGTGCGCCTGAGTGTACCCTCAAGCAAGAAAACTCTAACCCAAGAAAGTGGAAGACATTGGTACAGAAGATATGGCACTGCCCTAGACAAAGGAACAATGGTTTATTTGGGAGTGCCCTTCTGCTCGAAGAGCTGCTTACCATAGCTAAAGAGTAGCCACTGAACAACTACAGTGCAGTAGTTAATCCCTTGAGTGAAGAAGAATTGTTTGGTCATCTTTGAGTAGTCAGGTATATGAGGAAAGAGGAGAGTGTGTAAAGCATGGGCCAGACTATTCAGTATCTGTGCAGGCAAAAAGGAAAATGAACCGTAACCAGAGAGAAGGATCTAATGTGGTACTATCTGGCCAGTTAATTGGCCCAATAACTCTTTAGAGGTGTCTGGTGCCTCGGCCAACCTACTACCTACTGAAAATAAGGTTCTCATTATTTCTTAGTGATAATTTGAGAACTGAACTCTTCAGTTTTCGCTTCAGAAACCAGTGACCTATTCTGGTACCATTAGGTTAAAATAATTCGAAATTAACTTTCTAGTGGTGTTAATAATCTTATTTAGCTTTTATCATGAAAACCGTAAATAATATGGACAGCAACATAGTATGAGGCTTAGAAAATTTACAAAAAAACTCTGCAACTCAAGTTAACAGAAGGTAAAACTTGATTTATTGTTTGGTAATTCTGTTTGTAGAAGACCCAATTCCTATAAATACCATTTGTTATCTTATAAACGTGTTGAGGTTTCGATTTTAATCGATAGACGGAATAAAATAGATAAATATATAGGCAGGTAGATAGATTACTTGATATTTAGGCAATTAGATAAATTAAGTGATAGATAGGTAGATATATTGACAGAGAGATAGATATGTTAAAAGAGCTTTGGTAAGGCATAACCATTATAATACACCAATGACTAAGGGCATAGTAATATTAGGACATTAATTAAAACAGTTTTCTTTTAAAAACAATAGTTTATTCAGATAAATAGTTTCGTATCATCGTCCCATATATCCTGTAAACGTCTTAAGCATAAGAGGGCGCTGGATTGTACTGAGGCTCTCCCTCGTAAGTGACCTCAGCCACGAAACCCGAGTCCCCGTTGACGTTGTAGGACACCTTCTGCAGGCGACCGTCGGGAAGGAGCACGTAGTAGGATCCCTGAGTGTCGTAGCCATCACGGGCTTCCTGGTGGCCGAAGTCGTTGCCCGAATAGTCGTCCTTGACGGCGTAGTTGAAGTCGTATTTGGCTGGTTCCTGTCAGGAGAAGACAAATTCCAGTCAAATGTTACAACAATGATTTTGGATTTGATTAATTTGATTTATACTTTCACCAAAATTATGAATTTAGAATTTATTAACTTTTTACTTAAGATTTCAATTAATAACTGACCTCGTGAGATGGAGGAGGGGCGTATCCATACTGGGGCTGGGAGGGGCCACCAAAGACGGCAGCCACAAGGGACAACAACAAACAAATCTGTCAGGAAGAAAACAACAGTGAATAAAAAATGTTGTTCAGATGGAGTCATGAAAGAAAGGGCGTCCTTTCAATTAGTTAAATCTCATCAGCAGTTTCAGTTTAATTACTCAAACTGTATTGGTACAGAGATTTAAACTGCATTTTGATGTGATTGTTAATAAGCAATAAAAGTAAGCCTGGATTAAATAGAAAAAAAAACTATATGTACACGGCACATGCAAGACATGAGATATAATAATTTTCTAACTAAATATATTTATGGGAATTAAATTGATTAGAACCAGCATGAAGAGATAATCCTATTCAAAGGAAATCGTCTGAAGCGTTATACCTTAGCGATCATGGTGAGTCTTCGGAGTGGAGTGGAATGATACAGACTTTGAACGTGGCGATATATATAGGTCTAGTCCGAGACTAAGAGGGAGGAGCCTCTTGTGGCTGCAGGATAAAGGTTCTCCCTCCCAAAGACGCTCTTCGATGTCACAACGCCCATCATCTGTCCTTGACATTGCTTTTCCTTTGCTCATGGTCTGACGAGAAGAACGAATGGGATCTCTGGCATGCCAATAAAGGATTAATTTCTTCTTCTTCTTCTTATTATTATTATTATTATTATTATTATTATTATTATTATTATTATTATTATCACAAGCTAAGCTACCACCCAAGTTGGAAAAGCAAGATGCTATAAGCCCCATAAGGAAAGGAAATAAGAAAATAAATAAACGATATAATAAGTAATGAAAAATTAAAAATAAAATATCATAAAAACATTAACAACATTAAAACAGATATTTCATATATAAACTATTAAGGGAATTATGTAAGCCTGTTCAACATAATAATATTTGCTGCGAGTTTGAACTTTTGAAGTTCTACTGATTCAACTACCCGATTAGGAAGATCACTCCAGGACTTGGTCACAGCTGAAATAACACTTCTAGAGTACCGGGTAGTATTGAGCCTCATGATGGAGAAGACCTGACTTAGAATCAACTGCATACCTAGTATTTTGAACAGGATGGAACTGGCCAGGAAGATCTGAATGTAAAGGATGGTCAGAATTATAAAAAAATCTTATGTAACATGCATAATGAACTAATTGAACGACGGTGCCAAAGGTTAATATCTAGATCAGGAATAAGATATTTAATAGACCGTATGTTCCTGTTCAACAAATTAAGATGAGAATCAGCAGCTGAAGACCAGACAGGAAAACAATACTAAAAACAAGGTAGAGCGAAAGAATTAAAACACTTCTTCAGAATAGATTGATCACCGAAAATCTTGTAAGACTTTCTTAATAAGCCATTTTTTGTGCAATTGAAGAAGACACAGGACTAATGTGTTTCTCAAAAGTCGAGAATCACACCTAAAATTCTAAGTCATACAAAGTTAAAGAAACATTATCAATGCTGAAATCCGGATATTGAGGAGCCACGGCTTGACCTACTTACAATCATACTTTGAGTTTTGTTAGGATTCAACTTCATACCCCATAATTTGCACCATGTATTAATTTTAGCTAGATCTCCATTAAGGGATTCAGCAACCCCAGATCTACATTCAGGAGATGGAATTGATGCAAAGAGTGTAGCATCATCTGCATATGCAACAAGCTTGTTTTCTAAACCAAACCACATGTCATGCATATATAGTATGAACAGTAATGGGCCAAGAACACTACCCTGTAGAACACCAGATATTCCTATACTCACTATGGTGCCCATCAACAACAACACTTTGCGATCTATTACTTAAAAATTCAATAATGATGCTAAGAAACGACTCACCCACTCCCAACTGTTTGAGTTAGAAAACAAGGGCCTCATGATTAACAAGGTCAAAGGCAGCACTAAAATCAAGGCCAATCATACAAACTTCCTGACCATAATCAAGGGATTTCTGTACAGCATTGGAGATTGTAAGAAAGGCATCACATGCTCCAAGACCTTTACGAAAACCAAATTGCAAACTAGGGAACAGATGATTACCTTCAGCAAACCTATTAAGGCGTTTTGCCAAAAGACGTTCAAAAACTTTAGATAATATGAGAGTTAAGGAAATTGGACGGTAATCAGTGGGACTTGAGCTACCACAAACACATTTACATAGTGGAGTAACATTACCAATTCTCCAACAAGTGCAAAAAAGCTCCTCTTCTTGCTAACTTGCGCAAAATAACAGATAACTTTGGAGCTAAGAAATCTGCTGTCTTTATAAAAAACCAAGGAAAAATACCATTTGGATCTACACCTTCATAGGCATCCAGGTCCATCAAGAGAGCTTTAATTTCAAAACTCAACCGTCAAGTGAATACTTTGTAGTTAGATCTTGCTTTATAGTTTATTTGTTAGATGTCTATCTACTTTTTTATATATATCTTTAGTATTTCGGTATTTGCTATTCGATTTCTTTTTTCGTATAATAATAATAATAATAATAATAATAATAATAATAATAATAATAACAACTACAATAACAATAATAATAATAATAATAACAATAATAATAATGGTAATAATAATAATAATAATCTTATGCATACTGCATTTAAAATATCATATATTTTTTATAACTACAAAAATTTGCTCCCTACGTACTTCCTGATCATAAAGGCGCAAGGATGAATGATTCTGTCCACGATAGGATCGTATGTAAAATGTATATATATTTTCAAATAAATTCATTCGCCTGTTTCGAGTGAGTTTTTCCGCAGGTAAAGAAGATATTATTATTATTATTATCATTATTATTATGGTTGTTATTATTATCCTTATTGTTATTGTTATTATTATTATTACAACTACTTAAGTTACAACCCAAGTTGGAAAAGCACGATGCTATAAGCTCAAGGGCTCCAATAGGGAAAATAGCCCAGTGAGGAAAGGAAACAGATAGAAGAGTGCGGCTGAGTGTACCCTCAAGCAAGAAAACTCTAAACCAAGAAAGTGGAAGACATTGGTACAGAAGATATGGCACTGCCCTAGACAAAGGAACAATGGTTTATTTGGGAGTGCCCATCTTCTAGAAGAGCTGCTTACCATAGCTAAAGAGTCTCTTCTACCCTTATCAATTGGAGAGCAGCCACTGAACAATTACAGTGCATTAGTTAATCCCTTGAGTGAAGAAGAATTGTTCGGTTATTTTTGTGTTGGCAGGTGTATGAGGAAAGAGGAGAATGTGTAAAGAATAGACCTGACTGTTACCGGAGAGGGATCCAAGATGGTAATATCTGGCCAGTCAAAGGACTCAAAAACTTTTTAGGGATAGTATCACAACGGGTGGCTGGTGCCTCGGCCAACCTGCTACCTACTGAAAAGAAGGTTATTCTTCAGTATTTCTTAGTGATAATTTGCGAACTGAATTCTTTACTTTTCGCATAGGAAACCAGTGAACTTTTCTGGCATCATTTGGTTAAGATGATTCGAAATTAACTTTCTAGTGGTGTTAATTTTTTTTTTTTTGGGGGGGGGGTATGAAAACAGTAAACAATATATAAAGCAACATATTGTAAAGCTTAGAAAATAATAAAAAAAAAAAAATAAACTCTATCAAGTTGACAGAAGATAACACTTCGTTTATTGTTTGTGAATTCAGTTTATAGAAGACTCCGTTCCTATAAACACCATTTGATATCTTAAACGTGTTGAGGTTTCGATTTTAATGGATAGACGGAACAAAATAGGTAAATATATAGACAGGTAGATAGATTACTTTATAGATAGGCAATTAGATAAATTGATTGATGGGTAGATATATTGACAGAGAGATAGATATATTAAAAGAGCTTTGGTAAGGCATAACCCTTATAATATACCAATCACTGAAAGGCATGGTAATATTAGGACATTAATTAAAACATTTTTCTTTTAAAAACAATAGTTTATTCAGATAAATAGTTTCGTATCATCGTCCCCTAAATGCTGTAGACGTCTTAAGCATAAGAGGGCGCTGGATTGTACTGAGGCTCTCCCTCGTAAGTGACCTCAGCCACGAAACCCGAGTCCCCGTTGACGTTGTAGGACACCTTCTGCAGGCGACCGTCGGGAAGGAGCACGTAGTAGGATCCCTGAGTGTCGTAGCCATCACGGGCTTCCTGGTGGCCGAAGTCGTTGCCCGAGTAGTCGTCCTTCACGGCGTAGTTGAAGTCGTACTTGGCTGGTTCCTGTCAGGAGAAGACAATTTCAAATCAAATGTTATAACATTGATTTTGAATTTGATTAATTTGATTTATACTTTCGACAAAGTTATGAATTTAGATTTTATTAATTTTTTTCGAAGATTTCCATCTATAACTGACCTCGTGAGATGGAGGAGGGGCGTATCCATACTGGGGCTGGGAGGGGCCACCAAAGACGGCAGCCACAAGGGACAACAACAAACAAATCTGTCAGGAAGAAAACAACAGTGAATAAGAACTGTTGTTCTGATGGAATTGTGAAAGTTAAAAACCCTCCACTAGAGGGGCGTCATTTGAAAGAGTTATACTTCATCTGCAGTTTCAGTTTAATTACCCAAACAGAACTGGTACAGAGATTGAAACTGCATTTCAATGTGATGGTTACTAAGCAATAAAAGTAATCCTGAATAAGAGAAAAAACTATATGTACACGGCACATGCAAGACATGATATATAATCATTTTCTAACTAAATATAATTTGGGGAATTAAATCGATTAAAACTTGCATTAAGAGATAATCCTATTCAAAGGAAATCGTCTGAAGCGTTTTACCTTAGCGATCATGGTGAGTCTGGCGTGGAGTGCGATGATAGTCTTTGAACGTGGCGATATATATAGGTCTAGACCGAGACTAAGAGGGAGGAGCCTCTTGTGGCTGCAGGAGAAAGGTCCTCCCTCCCAAAGACGTTCTTCGCTGTCACAACGCCCATCATATGGCCTTGACATTGCCTTTCCTTTGCTCGTGGTCTAACGAGAAGAGAGAATGGGATCTCTGGCATACCAATTATGGAATAATCTATTATTATTATAAGTAGTAGTAGTAGTAGTAGTAGTAGCTAATCAACAACCCTAGTTGGAGAAGCTGGATACATTAAGTACAAGCACTCCAACAGAGAAAAATAGCCCAGTGAGGCAAGTTGCTTAGCTAATGATTTGATTTTAGGTATTCTCTGAAGCTGTGTGGATCCAGCCATTTTAGTATGAAAGATATTTAAATACAAATATCTTTCAAAACTTATGGAACTCATTTGATTTTCAACACATACAAGGATTTTCAAGTGCACAGGTAATTCAGAATTAGGTTGTTGCTAATGTTAACGGGCGATAGCCAACCATATTTCATTGGAAGATGTGTTTCTATCAAATACAGAAGCCAGTATAAGAAGTTTACCATCTCAGTATCAAGTGAAGACTGCGTGGAAATATCATGATCTATTTAGAGAGAGAGAGAGAGAGAGAGAGAGAGAGAGAGAGAGAGAGAGAGAGAGAGAGAGAGAGAGAGAGAGTTCTAAGGACTTTCTGTCATGATCTGGATATTGTTTTCCTGTTCAATCTTCATCAACTGACTTGCATCTCAAATATAAACTTCAAGTCGACCAAAGTCCATGTTCGTAATCTTGCAGTTAATCTCTGGCACCTGAATGTTCTGAACATCCTTTGCGTTCGAATCCTGCCGTGGTGAGCTGTCCAGCTCCTTGTACCGAATGTGTAATTAGTTCTGGGCTCTGGCATCCTTTTCTTCTCAGCATTCATCTTCATACCAAGTGGTTAAAATCATTGAACTTTAGAAAATTAAACGTCGAGTGGATACTTTGCAGTTAGGTCTTGTTTCAATTTCATTTGTTAAACTAGTTTTTTTATTTATCATATCTCTCTAGTATTTCAGTATTTGCTTCTCAATTTCTTTTTTTTCGATTTAGTGTGATATTTATATCAAGGACTTGTAGTTTTTATAGTCGGCTTTTCTAACTACAAGCAACTTGTCTCGTAATAATAATAATAATAATAATAATAATAAAAATAACAACAACAACTACAACAACAATACTAACAATAATAATAATAATAATAATAATAATAATAATAATAATAATAATAATAATAATCTGATGCATACTGCATCTAAAAAATCATACTTTTTCATAACTACAACAATTTGCTCCCTACGTACTTCCTGACCATGAAGATGATTCTGTCTACGACAGGGTCGTGTGCAAAAGGGTCAAAACGTATATATCTAAAAGATTACTTCAATCATCCTCTTTAATTCAATTTTTCCACATATAAAAACGGATATCGTATTATTGATATTATTATTAGCTAAGCAACAACCCTAATGGGAAAAGCAGAATGATATATATATCTATATATATATATATATATATATATATATATATATATATATATATATATATATATATATATATATATATAGGTCCATGGGCTCCAGCATAGGAATAGCCCAGTGAGGAAGAGAAACAAGGAAACAGATAGAAGAGTGTGCCTGAGTGTAGCCTACCCTCAAGCACGAGAACTCTAACTCAAGACAGTGGAAGGCCACGGTAAAGAGGCTATGGCACTACCCAAGGCTAGAGAACATTGATTTATTTTAGTGTCCTCCTAGAAAAGCTGCTAAAGTCTCTTCTATCCTTATCAATTGGAGATTAGCCACTGAACAATTACAGTGCGGTAGTTAACCATTGAGTGAAGAATTGTTCAGTTATCTGTGTGTATTCAGGTATATGAGGAAAGAGGAGAATGAATAAATAATAGGCCAGACTATTCAGTATACGTGTAGGCAAAGGGAAAATAACCCTTAGCCAAGAGAGGGATCTAATGTGATACTATCTGGTCAGTCAAAGGACTCTAGCAGTAGTATCTCAACGGGTGGCTGGTGCCTTACCCAACCTACTACCTACTGAAAATAAGTTGCTCATTCTTCAGTACGTTTTAGTAATTAATTGCGAACTGAATTCTTTGGGTTTCGCGTCGGAAACTAGTAAGCTATTCTGGAACCATATGCTTAAGATAATTCGAAATTAACTTTCTAGTGGTGTTAAAAAAAATTTTCGCTTTTATTATGAAAACCGTAAATCAAATAGACAGCAACATACTGTGAAGCTTAGAAAATTGAAGAAAAAAAAAAACTTTGTCAAGTTAACAGACGGTAAAACTTCATTCATTGTTTGGTAATGATATTTATAAAAGACTCCGTTCTTATAAATATCATTTGATATCTTAGAAACGTGTTGAGGTTTCGATTTTAATGGATAGACAGAATAAAATAGATAAATATATAGACAGGTAGATATATTACTTGATAGATAGGCAATTAGATAGATTGATTGACAGATAGGTAGATAAATTGACAGCAAGCTAAATATATTAAAATAGCTTTGGCAAGGCATAGCCATTATAATATACCAATCACTAGAAGACATAGTAATATTAGGACATTAATTAAAACATTTTACTTTTAAAAACAATAGTTTATTCAGATAAATAGTTTCGTATCATCGTCCCCTAAATGCTGTAGACGTCTTAAGCATAAGAGGGCGCTGGATTGTACTGAGGCTCTCCCTCGTAAGTGACCTCAGCCACGAAACCCGAGTCCCCGTTGACGTTGTAGGACACCTTCTGCAGGCGACCGTCGGGAAGGAGCACGTAGTAGGATCCCTGAGTGTCGTAGCCATCACGGGCTTCCTGGTGGCCGAAGTCGTTGCCCGAGTAGTCGTCCTTCACGGCGTAGTTGAAGTCGTACTTGGCTGGTTCCTGTCAGGGGAAAACAATTTCCAATTAAACGTTATAACAAATGATATTGGATTTGATTAATTTGATTTATACTTTCAAGAAAATTATGAATTTTGATTTTATTAACTTTTTTTGAAGATTTCAATTAATAACTGACCTCGTGAGATGGGGGAGGGGCGTATCCATACTGGGGCTGAGAGGGGCCACCAAAGACAGCAGCCACAAGGGACAGCAACAAACAAATCTGTCAGTAAGAAAATAAGTAAATAAAAAATGTTGTTCAGATGGAGTCATGAAAGAAAGGGCGACCTTTTAATTAGTTAAATCTCATCTGCAGTTTCAGTTTAATTACTCAAACTGAACTGGTACAGAGATTGAAACTGCATTTCGATGTGAATGTTACTAAGCAATAAAAGTAAGCCTGGATTAAATAAAAAAAAAAAAACTATATGTACACGGCACATGCAAGACATGATATATAATAATTTTCAAACTAAATATAATTTGGGGAATTAAATCGATTAGAACTTGCATTAAGAGATAATCCTATTCAAAGGAAATCGTCTGAAGCGTTTTACCTTAGCGATCATGGTGAGTCTGGCGTGGAGTGCGATGATAGTCTTTGAACGTGGCGATATATATAGATCTAGCCCGAGACTAAGAGGGAGGAGCACTTGTGGCTGCAGGAGAAAGGTCCTCCCTCCCAAAGACGTTCTTCGCTGTCACAACGCCCATCATCTGTCCTTGACATTGCTTTTCCTTTCCTCGTGGTCTGACGTGAGGAATGAATGGGATCTCTGGCATACCAATAAAGGATTAATTTCTTCTTATTATTATTATCATTATTATTATTATTATTATTATTATTATTATTATTATTATTATCACAAGCTAAGCTATAACCCTAGTTGGAAAAGCAAGATGCTATAAGCCCAAGGGCTCCAGCATGGAAAAATAGGCCAGTGAGGAAAGTAAATAAGGAAATAAATATAACGTAAAGAATATTAAAATAAAATACATTAACAACATTACAACATATTTAATATATAAACTCTAAAAGGACTTATGTAAGCCTGTTCAACATAATAATATTTGCTGCGAGTTTGAACTTTTGAAGTTCTACTGATTCAACTACCCGATTAGGAAGATCACTCCAGGACTTGGTCACAGCTGAAATAACACTTCTAGAGTACCGGGTAGTATTGAGCCTCATGATGGAGAAGGTCTGACTATTAGAATCAACTGCATACCTAGTATTTTGAACAGGATGGAACTGGCCAGGAAGATCTGAATATAAAGGATGGTCAGAATTATAAAAAATCTTATGTAACATGCATAATGAACTAATTGAACAACGGTGCCAAAGGTTAATATCTAGATCAGGAATAAGAAATTTAATAGACCGTAAGTTCCTGTTCAACAAATTAAGATGAGAATCAGCAGCTGAAAACCTGACAGGAGAACAATACTCAAAACAAGGTAGAGCGAAAGAATTAAAACACTTCTTCAGAATAGATTGATCACCGAAAATCTTGTAAGACTTTCTTAATAAGCCATTTCTTGTGCAATTGAAGAAGACACAGGACTAATGTGTTTCTCAAAAGTCGAGAATCACACCTAAAATTTTAAGTCATACAAAGTTAAAGAAACATTATCAATGCTGAAATCCGGATGTTGAGTAGCCACGGTCCTTGACCTACTTACAATCATACTTTGAGTTTTGTTAGGATTCAACTTCATACCCCATAATTTGCACCATGTACTAATTTTAGTTAGATCTCCATTAAGGGATTCACCAACCCCAGATCTACATTCAGGAGATGGAATTGATGCAAAGACAGTAGCATCATCTGCATATGCAACAAGCTTGTTTTCTAAACCAAACCACATGTCATGCATATATAATATGAACAGTAATGAGCTAAGAACACTACCCTGTAGAACACCAGATATTCCTATACTCACTATGGTGCCCATCAACAACAACACTTTGCGATCTATTACTTAAAAATTCAATAATGATGCTAAGAAACGACTCACCCACTCCCAACTGTTTGAGTTTGAAAACAAGGGCCTCGTGATTAACAAGGTCAAAGGCAGCACTAAAATCAAGGCCAATCATACAAACTTCCTGACCATAATCAAGGGATTTCTGTACAGCATTGGAGATTGTAAGAAGGGCATCACATGCTCCAAGACCTTTACGAAAACCAAATTGCAAACTAGGGAATACATGATTACTTTCAGCAAACCTATTAAGGCATTTTGCCAAAAGACGTTTAATAACTTTAGATAATATGAGAGTTATGGAAATTGGACGGTAATCAGTTGGACTTGAGCTACCACAAACACATTTACATAGAGGAGTAACATTACCAATTCTCCAACTAGTGCTAAAAGCTCCTCTTCTTGCTAACTTGCGCAAAATAGCAGATAACTTTGGAGCTAAGAAATCTGCTGTCTTTATAAAAAACAAAGGAAAAATACCATTTGGATCTACACCTTCATAGGCATCCAGGTCCATCAAGAGAGCTTTAATTTCAAAACTCAACTGTCAAGTGAATACTTTGTAGTTAGATTTTGCTTTATAGTTTATTTGTTAGATGTCTATCTAGTTTTTTATTTATATCTTTAGTATTTCAGTATTTGCTATTCGATTTCTTTTTTCGTATAATAAAAATAGTCATAATAATAATAATAATAACAACAACAACTACAATAATAATAATAATAATAATAATAATAATCTGATGCATACTGCATTTAAAATATATATTTTTTATAACTACAAAAATTTGCTCCCTACGTACTTCCTGATCATAAAGGTGCAAAGATGGATGATTCTGTCTACGATAGGGTCGTGTGCAAAATGTATATATATTTTTTTTTAAATTCATTCGCCTGTTTCGAGTGGGTTTTTCCACAGGTAAAGAAGATATTATTATTATTATTTATTATTATCATTATTATTATTGTTATTATTATTATTACTACTACTTAAGTTACAACCCTAGTTGAAAAAGATGGATGCTATACGCTCAAAGGCTCCAATAGGGAAAATAGCCCAGTGAAGAAAGGAAACAGATAGAAGAGTGCGCCTGAGTGTACCCTCAAGCAAGAAAACTCTAACCCAAGAAAGTGGAAGACATTGGTACAGAAGATATGGCACTGCCCTAGACAAAGGAACAATGGTTTATTTGGGAGTGCCCTTCTGCTAGAAGAGCTGCTTACCATAGCTAAAGAGTAGCCACTGAACAACTACAGTGCAGTAGTTAATCACTTGAGTGAAGAAGAATTGTTTGGTCATATTTGAGTAGTCAGGTATATGAGGAAAGAGGAGAGTGTGTAAAGCATGGGCCAGACTATTCAGTATCTGTGCAGGCAAAAAGGAAAATGAACCGTAACCAGAGAGAAGGATCTAATGTGGTACTATCTGGCCAGTTAATTGGCCCAATAACTCTTTAGAGGTGTCTGGTGCCTCGGCCAACCTACTACCTACTGAAAATAAGGTTCTCATTATTTCTTAGTGATAATTTGAGAACTGAAATCTTCAGTTTTCGCTTCAGAAACCAGTGACCTATTCTGGTACCATTAGGTTAAGATAATTCGAAATTAACTTTCTAGTGGTGTTAATAATCTTATTTAGCTTTTATCATGAAAACCGTAAATAATATGGACAGCAACATAGTATGAGGCTTAGAAAATTTACAAAAAAACTCTGCAACTCAAGTTATCAGAAGGTAAAACTTGATTTATTGTTTGGTAATTCTGTTTGTAGAAGACCCAATTCCTATAAATACCATTTGTTATCTTATAAACGTGTTGAGGTTTCGATTTTAATCGATAGGCGGAGTAAAATAGATAAATATATAGACAGGTAGATAGATTACTTGATATTTAGGCAATTAGATAAATTAAGTGATAGATAGGTAGATATATTGACAGAGAGATAGATATGTTAAAAGAGCTTTGGTAAGGCATAACCATTATAATACACCAATGACTAAGGGCATAGTAATATTAGGACATTAATTAAAACATTTTTCTTTAAAAACAATAGTTTATTGACATAAATAAATTCATATCATCGTCCCATAAATCCTGTAGACGTCTTAAGCATAAGAGGGCGCTGGATTGTACTGAGGCTCTCCCTCGTAAGTGACCTCAGCCACGAATCCTGAGTCCCCGTTGACGTTGTAGGACACCTTCTGCAGGCGACCGTCGGGAAGGAGCACGTAGTAGGATCCCTGAGTGTCGTAGCCATCACGGGCTTCCTGGTGGCCGAAGTCGTTGCCCGAGTAGTCGTCCTTCACGGCGTAGTTGAAGTCGTACTTGGCTGGTTCCTGTCAATAGAAGACAAATTCCAATCAAATTTTATAACAAATGATATTGGATTTGATTAATTTGATTTATACTTTCAACAAAATTATGAATTTTGATTTTATTAACTATTTTTGAAGATTTCAATTAATAACTGACCTCGTGAGATGGAGGAGGGGCGTATCCATACTGGGGCTGGGAGGGGCCACCAAAGACGGCAGCCACAAGGGACAACAACAAACAAATCTGTCAGGAAGAAAACAACAGTGAATAAAAAATGTTGTTCTGATGGAATTGTGAAAGTTAAAAACCCTTTCAATTAGTTAAATCTCATCTGCAGTTTCAGTTTTATTACTCAAACTAAACTGGTAGAGAGATTGAAACTGCATTTTGATGTGATTGTTACTAAGCAATAAAAGTAAGCCTGGATTAAATAGAAAAAAAAAACTATATGTACACGTCACATGCAAGACATGATATATAATCATTTTCTAACTAAATATATTTATGGGAATTAAATTGATTATAACCTGCATGAAGAGATAATCCTATTCAAAAGAAATCGTCTGAAGCGTTTTACCTTAGCGATCATGGTGAGTCTGTGGAGTGGAGTGCGATGATAGTCTTTGAACGTGGCGATATATATAGGTCTAGTCCGAGACTAAGAGGGAGTAGCCTCTTGTGGCTGCAGGAGAAAGGTCCTCCCTCCCAAAGACGTTCTTCGCTGTCACAACGCCCATCATCTGTCCTTGACATTGCCTTTCTTTTGCTCGTGGTCTGACGAGAAGAACGAATGGGATCTCTGGCATGTCAATAAAGGATTAATTTCTTATTATTATCATTATCATTATTATTATTATTATTATTATTATTATTTTTACTATTATTATTATTATTATTATCATCAAAAGCTAAGCTACCACCCAAGTTGGAAAAGCAAGATGCTATAAGCCCAATGAGGAAAGGAAATAAGAAAATAAATAAACGATATAATAAGTAATGAAAAATTAAAAATAAAATATCATAAAACATTAACAACATTAAAACATAATTTATATATAAACTATTAAAGGACTTATGTAAGCCTGTTCAACATAAAAATATTAGCTGCGAGTTTGAACTTTTGAAGTTTATTGATTCAACTACCTGATTAGGAAGATCACTCCACAACTTGGTCACAGCTGAAATAACCCTTCTAGAGTACTGCGTAGTATTGAGCCTCAGGATGGAGAAGGCCTGACTATTAGAATCAACTGCCTGCCTAGTATTACGAACAGGATAGAATTGTCCAGGGAGATCTGAATGTAAAGGATGGTCAGAGTTATGAAAAATCTTATGCAACATGCATAATGAACTATTTGAACGACGGTGCCAAAGGTTAATATCTAGATCAGGAATAAGAAATTTAATAGGCCATAAGTTCCTGTCCAACAAGTTAAGATGAGAATCAGCAGCTGAAGACCAGACAGGAGAACAATAATCAAAACAAGGTAGAATGAAAGAATTAAAACACTTCTTCAGAAGAGATTGATCACCGAAAATCTTGTAAGACTTTCTTAATAAGCCATTTTTTTGTGCAATTGAAGAAGACACAGGACTAATGTGTTTCTCAAAAGTCGAGAATCACCAAAAATTTTAAAAGAGTCATACAAAGTTAAAGAAACATTATCAATGCTGAAATCCGGGAGCCACAGTCCTTGACCTACTTACAATCATAGTTTGAGTTTTGTTAGGATTCAACTTCATACCCCATAATTTGCACCATGTACTAATTTTAGCTAGATCTCCATTAAGGGATTCACCAACCCCAGATCTACATTCAGGAGATGGAATTGATGCAAAGAGAGTAGCATCATCTGCATATGCAACAAGCTTGTTTTCTAAACCAAACCACATGTCATGCATATATAGTATGAACAGTAATGGGCCAAGAACACTACCCTGTAGAACACCAGATATTCCTATACTCACTATGGTGCCCATCAACAACAACACTTTGCGATCTATTACTTAAAAATTCAATAATGATGCTAAGAAACGACTCACCCACTCCCAACTGTTTGAGTTAGAAAACAAGGGCCTCATGATTAACAAGGTCAAAGGCAGCACTAAAATCAAGGCCAATCATACAAACTTCCTGACCACAATCAAAGGATTTCTGTACAGCATTGGAGATTGTAAGAAAGGCATCACATGCTCCAAGACCTTTACGAAAACCAAATTGCAAACTAGGGGACAGATGATTACCTTAAGCGAACCTATTAAGGCGTTTTGCCAAAAGACGTTCAAACATTTTAGATAATATGAAAGTTATGGAAATTGGTCGGTAATCAGTTGGACTTGAGCTACCACAAACACATTTACATAGTGGAGTAACATTACCAATTCTCCAACAAGTGCTAAAAGCTCCTCTTCTTGCTAACTTGCGCAAAATAACAGATAACTTTGGAGCTAAGAAATCTGCTGTCTTTATAAAAAAAAATCAAAGGAAAAATACCATTGGGATCTACACCTTCATAGGCATCCAGGTCCATCAACAGAGCTTTAATTTCAAAACTCAACCGTCAAGTGAATACTTTGTAGTTAGATCTTGCTTTATAGTTTATTTGTTAGATGTCTGTCTAGTTTTTTATTTATATCTTTAGTATTTCAGTATTTGCTATCGATTTCTTTTTTCGTATAATAATAATAATAATAATAATAATAATAACAACTACAATAACAATAATAATAATAATAATAATAACAATAACAATAATAATAATAATAATAACAATAATAATAATAATAATAATAATAATAATCTGATGCATACTGCATTTAAAATATCATATATTTTTCATAACTACAAAAATTTGCTCCCTACGTACTTCCTGATCATAAAGGTGCAAAGATGAATGATTCTGTCCACGATAGGGTCGTGTGCAAAATGTATATATATTTTCAAAAAAAATCATTCGCCTGTTTCGAGTGAGTTTTTCCACAGGTAAAGAAAATATTATTATTATTATTATTATTATTATTATTATTATTATTATTATTATTATTACTTAAGTTACAACCCTAGTTGGAAAAGCAGGATGCTATAAGCTCAAGGTCTCCAATCGGGAAAATAGCCCAGTGAGGAAAGGAAAAAGATAGAAGAGTGCGCCTGAGTGTATCCTCAAGCAAGAGAACTCTAACCCAAGAAAGTGGAAGACATTGGTACAGAAGATATGGCACTGCCCTAGACAAAGGAACGATGGTTTATTTGGGAGTGCCCATCTTCTAGAAGAGCTGCTTACCATAGCTAAAGAGTCTCTTCTACCCTTATCAATTGGAGAGCAGCCACTGAACAATTACAGTGCATTAGTTAATCCCTTGAGTGAAGAAGAATTGTTCGGTTATTTTTGTGTTGGCAGGTGTATGAGGAAAGAGGAGAATGTGTAAAGAATAGACCTGACTGTTACCGGAGAGGGATCCAAGGTGGTAATATCTGGCCAGTCAAAGGACTCAAAAACTTTTTAGGGATAGTATCTCAACGGGTGGCTGGTGCCTCGGCCAACCTGCTACCTACTGAAAAGAAGGTTATTCTTCAGTATTTCTTAGTGATAATTTGCGAACTGAATTCTTTACTTTTCGCATCAGAAACCAGTGAACTTTTCTGGCATCATTTGGTTAAGATGATTCGAAATTAACTTTCTAGTGGTGTTAATATCTTTTTTTTTTGGGGGGGGGGTGAAAACAGTAAACAATATATACAGCAACACATTGTAAAGCTTGGAAAATAAAAAAAAAATAAGTAAATAAACTCTGTCAAGCTGACAGAAGGTAACACTTCGTTTATTGTTTGTGAATTCAGTTTATAGAAGACTCCGTTCCTATAAACACCATTTGATATCTTAAACGTGTTGAGGTTTCGATTTTAATGGATAGACGGAACAAAATAGGTAAATATAGACAGGTAGATAGATTACTTGATAGATAGGCAATTATATAAATTGAGTGATAGATAGGCAGATAAAATGACTGAGAGATAGATGATTAAAAGAGCTTTGGTAACGCATAACCATTATAATATACCAACCATTAAAAAGCATAGTAGCATTAGGATATTAATAAAATCATTGTCTTTTAAAAACAAGTTTATTGACATAAATAGTTTCGTATCATCGTCCCCTAAATGCTGTAGACGTCTTAAGCATAAGAGGGCGCTGGATTGTACTGAGGCTCTCCCTCGTAAGTGACCTCAGCCACGAAACCCGAGTCCCCGTTGACGTTGTAGGACACCTTCTGCAGGCGACCGTCGGGAAGGAGCACGTAGTAGGATCCCTGAGTGTCGTAGCCATCACGGGCTTCCTGGTGGCCGAAGTCGTTGCCCGAGTAGTCGTCCTTCACGGCGTAGTTGAAGTCGTACTTGGCTGGTTCCTGTCAATAGGTAAATGGAAATGATGTATTTAGCATTATTGGCATACATAAGGTTAATTGTATCATAATGCAACAGTTAGAAAATGATATCGTCCAAGGAGATATTCAATACTGCAGTACATCGTCATAACTCACCTCGTGGGAGGGTGGTGGAGCGTATCCGTAAGGAGGCTGGGATGGAGCACCGTAGACGGCGGCAACCAGGGCCAATATTAAACAAGTCTAGAAATAGAAGAAACTGTTATTCAGACATTGCAACGTCAAAGTTACAGCCGATGAGAAAGACCATTTATAACGTTTGCAACGCTTCCAGAGGGCTATAATTGTTGCCAGACCTTTGCTCAGACAGCATCTATAACGTTTATAACCCTTCCAGTAGGCTAAAATCACCGACAGATCGCATCGAAAGGGTAGAGCACTTAGACCTATTGCTTCGAAAAAGTAAAGCACGTAGACCTTTTGCTTTGGAAAAGTAAAGCCATTAAACCTTTCGCTTCGAAAAAGTAGTGCCCTTAGACCTATTATTTCTGAAACTCATTCCAGTGTCAATGCAGTGTTTCCAGTTATTTACAATAATAATTTCGTAAGCAGACTCATTCTACAGATATAAATCCTCTCTCGTCACACAGGAACGGATATATCAATCAACCAAATTACCCAGGGTCTACAGAACATATTCAATAGACCTAGCCTAGGCCAATGGTTTTTCCAAGTTACCTTAGCGATCATTGTGAGCTGCAGAGGATAAGTGCAATGCATTGTGCTCGGATGGCCATCATTATATACTGAGAAGGATGTGTCATTCGGCCAGAGAAGAGAAAGGGATCTCGGAAAGACCCGCCCAGTCACAAGGAACGTTTATTCTTGGCAACACTTCCGTGCAAGGTCGCGTCTAAAGAGACTGTTGTACATTAAAGAGATTTACTAACCGAATGTGGTTTAGAGTTACGTTCCTTGCATGAAGATGATTTGACGTTTGGTTAGCTTCAGGTCTTTCTCCGAAACTTGGTAGTGCTTGTTTG